>NW_017307249.1:439674-440275 GCF_000935625.1 Nanorana parkeri
CGGCGTTCGCTCACCTCTCGATCCTGTGCGGGCAGAGAGCCATGACAGGGGAGGGGCTGGATTCCCCCCTCCCCGCTCCGATCCGCCAGCGCTGACTGGCGGAACGGACGGGGAAGGGGGCGGAACACAAGGATTTCATCACATTTATTTTTAATCATATCAATTTTGGGAATATTTTTATATGGACTATACAGTATATAAGTTGGAGTGAACATGTTGTATAATTCACTAAGTATATGCACTTAGAGTTTTATAATATCAGAGATAGCGCAGTGTCTTTTGTTTAATATATGTGTCCTCCCGTTACTCTAAGGAGAACTATGGTGAAAAGCCCTGACCCCCATAGTTCTCCTTTAAATAGTAACGTTTTAGATATCTGTACATCAGACCGAAAAATGGGACAACTAAGAATTAAAGAGGGACAAAGATGCAAATAATGGACTCAATTTCTGTTTTTGTTGTGGCGTTATACTGAGTATTATATATCTTTATTATATACACCGAGTGGCCGGATTATTATATACACTGAGTGGCCGGATTATTATATACACCGAGTGGCCGGATTATTATATACACTGAGTGGCCGGATTATTATATACAC
>NW_017307249.1:440509-445965 GCF_000935625.1 Nanorana parkeri
ATTTATCCATACTATACTATATAATATAGGAGGGATTTGGGGTGTTTTTCAGTAACCTCTGCAGGTATCATTATAATTTACTTTTACACACTGAATAAAAATGTTCAGCGATAAAATCCATTCTTTGGTTCCCCTTTAATGGCGTTCACTCCTGCCCAAGTCCTTATTTTCTGCAGACAGTTCTAAGGAATCGTGTGTGTGTCACGGACCGCTTTCCATTAAGGTGTAATCAATTAGAGAGTTCACAGTAAATCACAGAGGCTTTAAAAGCGGCTCCAAGGCCTGGGTTTAAATAAAGTCCTGAGGGACCGCGCCGGGTGTGTAATTCCGATGTTACGGGATGCGTAATACCCAGTCTACGTACAGAGGAGGCCTGTAATACGGCTCTGCAAGCGGGATCTCCATATTTCTCCCTGACACTAGATTAACGCAATGAGACACGGGTGTAACTCACCGCCGTTATAGGACACGCCGGGCCCACTTTTCAAACAAATTCTATCTCGTCAAAAGGTAATCTGGATTTTTTTTGTGAATTGTAACCTATCCATTTATTTTACGAGATTCTCATAAGGAGATAGAGAAATAAAACAAACCGGCTTATAGCGGGAAGAGAAAGAGGCAATCGTGCCGCGGAAGAGTCAGGAATGGGTGACAGCGGAATATAAAATGTGATATATAATGTCTCCGGGATTTATCTGCCGCGATAACTGACATCTAACAATGAATTGTATGAGGACTCGCCGAGTCACACAACTTCCAATCACAAATGATTTCCCCTGCTTCAAGTTATTTCTCTCTCTCTCCCTTCTTTCCTTCTATTTTCCTTTCTTTTTCCCTTTCTTGTATGTCTCCCTTCTTACCCTCACTCTCTCTCTCTCTCTCCTTTCTTTCGTTCTTTCTTTCTTTCTTTCTTTCTTTCTTTCTTTCTTTCTTTCTCTCCTTCTTTCTTTCTTGTCTCCCTTCTTACCCTCTCTCTCCTTCTTTCTTTCTTTCTCTCCTTCTTTCTTTCTTGTCTCCCTTCTTACCCTCTCTCTCCTTCTTTCTTTCTCTTTCTTTCTCCCTTCTTACCCTCTCTCTTCTTCTTTCTTTCTTTCTTTCTCCCTTCTTACCCTCTCTCTCCTTCTTTCTTTCTTTATCTTTCTTTCTTTCTTTTTCTCCTTCTTTCTTTTTTTCCCCCTTCTTACCCTCTCTCTCCTTCTTTCTTTCTCCCTTCTTACCCTCTCTCTCCTTCTTTCTTTCTTTCTTTCTTTCTTTCTTTCTTTCTTTCTTTCTTTCTTTCTTTCTCCCTTCTTACCCTCTCTCTCTTTTCTTTCTTTCTTTCTTTCTTTCTCCCTTCTTACCCGCTTTCTCCTTCTTTCTTTCTTTCTTTCTTTATTTCTTTCTTTCTTTCTTTCTTTCTCCTTTCTTACATTTCTTTCTTTCTCTCCTTCTTTCTTTCTTGTCTCCCTTCTTACCCTCTCTCTCCTTCTTTCTTTCTTTCTCTCCTTCTTTCTTTCTTGTCTCCCTTCTTACCCTCTCTCTCCTTCTTTCTTTCTCTTTCTTTCTCCCTTCTTACCCTCTCTCTTCTTCTTTCTTTCTTTCTTTCTCCCTTCTTACCCTCTCTCTCCTTCTTTCTTTCTTTATCTTTCTTTCTTTCTTTTTCTCCTTCTTTCTTTTTTTCCCCCTTCTTACCCTCTCTCTCCTTCTTTCTTTCTCCCTTCTTACCCTCTCTCTCCTTCTTTCTTTCTTTCTTTCTTTCTTTCTTTCTTTCTTTCTTTCTTTCTTTCTTTCTCCCTTCTTACCCTCTCTCTCTTTTCTTTCTTTCTTTCTTTCTTTCTCCCTTCTTACCCGCTTTCTCCTTCTTTCTTTCTTTCTTTCTTTATTTCTTTCTTTCTTTCTTTCTTTCTCCTTTCTTACCCTGTCTCTCCTTCTTTCTTTCTTTATTTCTTTCTTTCTACCTTCTTACCCTCTCTCTCCTTCTTTCTTTCTTTCCCTCTCTCTCCTTCTTTCTTTCTTTCTTTCTCCCTTCTTACCCTCTCTCTTTCTTTCTTTCTTTCTTTCTTTCTTACCCTCTCTCTCCTTTCTTTCTTTCTTGTCCCCTTACTTACCCTCTCTCTCTTTCTTTCGTTCTTTCTTTCTCCCTTCTTACCCTCGCTCTCTTTCTTTCTTTTTCTCCTTCTTTCTTTCATGTCTCCCTTCTTACCCTTTCTTTCTTTCTCTTTCTTTCTTTCTCTTTTAGGGATGCACCGATATTGATACTAATATCGGTAATGGTGCTGATACCGAGCCTTTGGGAGAGTGAAGCCGGCTTCCTAGCCTATCAGGAAGCAGGGAGGCGGGTCATGACTTGACTTGCTTCACTTGTTGCTAGGCAGCCTGGCTTTCTGACCAACCAGGAAGCCGGACCTCATGACTCGCCGCCCGGCTTCCTGACTAATCAGAACTAATGAAGCCGGTGTTTTTTCGCTAGAAAACCGGCTTCACAGGCAATCAGGAAGCCAGATGACGGTTCATGATCCGCCACCCGAATTCCTGATAATTGGGGCACAATGGACCGGTACTCGGTACTTGGTATCAGCGGGTACCGTAAAAAAAATATCGGTACTCGTACTCGATACCAAAAAAACAGTATCAGTGTATCCCTACTCTCTTTCTTTCTTTGTGTCTTTCTTTCTCGCTCTCCCTTTCTTTCTTTCTTTCTTTCTTTCTTTCTTTCTTTCTTTCTTTCTTTCTTTCTTTCTTACCCTCACCCACAAAAAAAGAATTATATGCATACCCTAAAAGACTAACCACCCGAAACAAAAGCCCAGTTATTTTTATTTTATAACCCTAGCAGAAAAAAAAGTAGAAAAATGTAAAATTGTTAAATGAGAGAATAAAGACGCTAATAAATCATAAAATAAAAATAAAAAGGCTGCAAGGGGAGAGCACAGAGGCTACTGAGCCAACACATCTGCTGCTGATGCAATAAAGAAAATCCTAAGTTTTGAGATTAATTCCGTAACAAAGACTAGAGGACACCACCTAAAACTGGTAGAAAAAAAATGCGAACACAAGGGGCGAAGGGGGTTCTTCTCAGTTCGCGCGGTTAGGGTCTGGAACTCACTGCCTCAAGCGTTGATTTCCGCAATTAGTCTGGAATCATTCAAGAGGCTTTTGGACGACTTCCTGAGAGACCGAAATGTACAAGGGTACAGGTACTCTTAAGAATGAGAACACTCATGGACCTATACACACACACACACACACACACAATAGGTTGGACTTGATGGACTTATGTCTTTATTCAACCTCAAATACTTTGTAACTATGTAAGTCCCTAAGACTTCCCAAGAAGCACAGTTGGGTCCAAGGAACTGTGAGCACAGGGGAAGTACACAGGTGTATGTAGCCCACCATACTGCTATCCACAGCATAGCACTGTATCAGAGACCCAGGGGTAACCAGGGGTAAAGGTTATGCAGTGCATTATGGGTTGAGCCGCAAACCCTCATTGATCCTAATGAATTTGGAATTTCATGCAATTCTTTTTTATCAGTGCAATCCACCGCAACTGTGCAAGGCTGCCCAGCAGAGCCCAACGCAGCTGGTGTGAATGGGCCCTAAAATGTTGAACAATAAGATCTCCATGGACTGTCCACTGGCAGAAGCTTCATCTAAGCTCTCCAGGATACCCTTCAGCATAGAAGACTTCTCCTAGCATACTCCAAACAGGCAGCCATCTTCCTGGTCTTGCTCCTTCTGAATGTGCCCAACAGCAAGGCAGCTCCCTAGCCCTTAAGCATAGGCACCCGGGTTGGGGCAATGCCCAAGAAGGAAAGACCCTTCTTGACAGTGGCATCCTCCCCAAGCAGAGGTCCAGGAGGGAAGACCTTCTGGGAGACCTTTTTTGGAGTGGTTTAAGGGAAAACATTTCAATGTCTTGGAATGGCCTAGTCAAAGCCCAGACCTCAATCCAATTGATGATCTGTGGCATGACTTAAAGACTGCTGTACACCACGGAAACCCTTCCAACTTGAAGGAGCTGGAGCAGTTTTGCCTTGAAGAATGGGCAAAGACCTTTCAGACCACACCACTACACCAAAACGCTGTAAGGGGAATTTATCAAAAATGGAGCAGACAAAATGTGGCGCAGTTGCCCAGGGCAACCAATCAGCTCCTCTCTTCAGTTTGTTCAGTTAACCTCCCTGGCGGTATGATTATGTCAGCAATTTTGTACCAAAAGCGGTACAATTTTTTGCATGGAAATTTGTTGTTTATATTGTAGGCCTGTAATTCTTAGTAAATCTTAGGAATAACTCACCTAAATCTGTCCAAACAAGAGTCCAGTAGACATCCCAGGTATGATAAAGTTTGAAACACGAAATAAAAAATGTTTAATATAATAATTAAAAAAAAT
This sequence comes from Nanorana parkeri, assembly GCF_000935625.1. Classification (NCBI taxonomy): domain Eukaryota; kingdom Metazoa; phylum Chordata; class Amphibia; order Anura; family Dicroglossidae; genus Nanorana; species Nanorana parkeri. Next base: position 444,888 of record NW_017307249.1, read on the forward strand.
GGTCCAGTAAATGGGAATTCAGGCTTTTAGTTTAATTTTCGGGCCGCGAGCAGCAGAGGACGCCGCGGGATCGCAGGGACAAGGTAAGTGTCACTTTTCTCTGCAACCCCGAGTCTGGCTCGGGGTTACTGCTCCTAGCATTGAAAATTCACCCCGAGCCAGACTCGGGATTACCGCCAGGGAGGTTAAGAATTGAAAATGAAACAGAGAAGCTGATTGGTTGCCATGCAATGCTGCTCCAGATTTTGTCTGCTCCAGTTTTGATAAATGCCTTTCTCGGTGAGTGACGTGCAGTGAAATCAGAGTAAGTAATTTCAGTCCAGGAGAGGACCCTGTACAACTGTGCAAGATTGAAGTTCAAATTTAAATTTAAGTGGAGAGCCATCTTAGTTCTGACGAATGAAAGGAAGAAAGAGATACCTTGCAATAATCTTTATTATTATTACACATACACACTAGTGATACTCACAGGAAAAACAAAGCACCAAGACTTATCCGACATACCAGCTGGTCACCTAAGATTATTCCTGAATGCTGCTTGTCTTGACCTGACCCAAAACTGTCAATCAATTCTTCCTGAATTTCCCTCACCCTGACTGTTTTTTTTGGACTGTGACCGCTCCTAGCTAGCTGGAACTTAATTATGGCTACATGAGGGCCAAACCCAAGGGCGGAAATTCAAGTAGGCTTCTATAGGTCCCCGGTGAAGAATGGCCACATTTAGGCTCCACGGTTTGACCCCCACTAGGAGTAGTACAGAGATTCCGCAGATGCTTATATTTAGGAATGAGCCAATCTGAGAGTTTTCATTTCCACTAAGTTTCCACTAAGAGGAGGATAGTCCAGATAATTGCAGGAGCATACCTGCAATTACATAGGGTAGGGAGGCTGCAGAGGGTACTGTCAGTGGAGCATAGCAGGCCAGACAACTGGGTAGAGACAGAGGCATCACTGGGGTACACAGGGGTCAATTTGAAATCGTAGGGGCACAATTGGAGGCACAGGGGCACAACTCGAGTCATGGGGGTGCACAGGGGCAAAGTTAGAGGTAAGGGGTGCCCAGAGGCACAATTGGAGT
>NW_017307249.1:445999-453764 GCF_000935625.1 Nanorana parkeri
GGGTCTACAAGGGTGTAGTGGGAGGCACAGTATCACACAGGCCCATTAAAGGCACAAAATAGGTACTTGCAGATACTGGCGGCTAAGGAGACATGGAGGAACACACTGGAGGCAAGGAGTATATTAATAAGTGATGGCAGGCACAAAGAGCACAGGAGACACAGAAGAGGCATGGAGTACATGGGAGGCACAAGGATGCTGTTAAGACTCAAGAAGTATGAGGGTTAAAGGAGAACTATGAGGGGGAGGGGGGGTGCTTTTCACTCACCTCATAATATTCAATGCATCAAATTACTGAAATGCCTAAACACACCTTCACCATTAAAACCAGCACCAGTCAGGAGAGCCTGATTGGCTCCTGATTGGCTGCTGTACTGGAGTGAAGCCCTGGTGCTGGGATCCAGGAGAGGTGAGTGTTATACATTTCCTAAAAAAAAAAATCATGAAAAGTTATTATTATTATTATACAGGATTTATAGAGCGCCAACAGTTTGCGCAGCGCTTTACAATATAAGGAAGACATTACAATCACAATACAATTCAAGACAAGATGGTAAGGAGGGCCCCGCCCCTGAGGGCTTACAATCTGAAAGAGGAGGGGGAAGTGATACATGAGGAGGTAGCTGTGTGGGGATGAATTATTTGAGAATGTGATGGTTGAGTGGTTAGGTTGAGGTGGGATCGGCTTCCCTGAAGAGATGAGTCTTTAGGGAACGCCTAAAGGCAGTCAAGGTGTGAGATAGATGGACAGGTTGGGGTAAAGAGTTCCAGAGGATGGGAGAGACTCTAGAGAAGTCCTGGAGGCGAGTATGGGAGGAGTGGACAAGGGAGCTGGAAAGCAGCAGGTCAATGGATGAGCGGATTAGGGTGATATTTTGAGACAAGGTCTGAGATATATCCGGGGGCAGAGTTGTGCTATTTTGATCAAATGCATTAAAATCAATGGAGAAGAAACATTTAAGGTAATTTGTAAGAGTGTATTAGGGAGTATATTGGCCCACAATAGTATTCCTTTCCTCAAACGTTTGCCAAAATTTGGAGATCCTGGTGAAAGGCATTTTAGTCAATGTGGAAGGTGAAATTAAAGAGTTTCCTCTTCAGCGAAATTTTGCCAAAATTGCTAATTTTTTCAGCAAAATCAATTAAGCTGAAACACGCCATTATTTCCTTATTGTGGGATGACTTGAATTCTGCCAGGAAATCCATCAATCAGCTCATTGTAGAAGCTGTCAAGAAACTGGGCAAAATGGCAACTTCAGCCACTTTGTAGATCTCGGCTTCCTGATAACAATGACTCGATAATTGGCAGGCCGTACATTCTCTGTATCAGATGGAACACGAGACACCTCGCCGATAAGGCGCCGCAGCACGTGAATTACTTCACCGGAGAAGAGACGCCACTTGTGAATTACAGTGGTGACAACAGTCAGAATAAAAGAACCTTAATATAGTCCAAGTGACATCTTCATATTATACCCAGCGAGGGCAGGAATTCAGAGATGGCTGACCTCCGGAGGATTCCATGTTTGTACAGCTCGATTGAGTCTCTGATAATCCGGGCGGGGACAAAGATAATGGAAACAAACACGAGTTGCAAAATGTATCCATCATGTAATCCATGAGATGGAAAAAGCATGGAAACTCTTTGTTGTATAAGAGGGTTATTATGGAAGATGTCAGACTTTTATGTCTTCTTTTATTAAAGGATAAGTGCACTTATCCTTCTATCCCTCCTCCCCTGACCTTAACCCCCCTCACTCCATAGAAGCATACTTACCTTCATCTGACAGCCGCCGTTCTGCTGTTCGCCTACATACGGCATCATGACTCTTCACTGTTCACTGCACATTTCAGACTCATAGACGTGTATGGGACCATATCCAATGTACAGCCTTGGGACACAGCCACATAGAAGTCTAAAGAGCTGTAATGTACAGGCATGGCCAGGACGGTGAAGATTCATGAAGCAAAATGGTGACCCGGACCTTCCCTGTAATGAGCTAGGCTGAGACTCTTGCCTCAGACGACCTCTACTTGGGTCACAGGGGGTGCCGCAAGCAGACCCTGCCCCCTTTTTCAGGTATCTAAGAGCTAGGCAGGGGTGATGTGAAGAGCTCTGCATCTCCCAACTCTTAGCCACCTGGGACTGACATCACTGGTTGCCAGGAGTTGATCGGGATGCTCTGGCCAGTGCCCTGCCCAGCTATTGGCAAATAATGATGTCACCGGTTGTCAGGAGCTGAGCGGGACACTCTGGGCCGCATCCCGCCCAGAGCGCCATGGCAACCAGAGGGCCAGAGTTGGGATTTGCCCCACCAGGACACTGGCCAGAGCGCTGTTAGTGTGCACATCACCCTCCCAGAACGTGACCATCAGAAGCCACACCCCACCGGCAGGGGTTATGCTAGGGACACCTGACTGCAGCCATTGGATCGAGGAAAGTTTGCATCTGTGGAAGGGTGGGGTGGTTAGGTTTGGTCAGGAGAGGGGGGCAAAAAGGATAAATGGACTTTGTTTTAACCACTTCAAGACCAGGTGTTTACACCCCCTTCCTATCCCGGCCATTTTTCAGTATTCAGCGCTGCAGTACTTTGACATTTAAGAGTTTAGTGTTATCCGTGATTGATGGCCCGAAAATTATTGCTCTCACTGCGACGTTCGTGGCGATATGTAACATGTGCGGCGTAATGGGCGCAATCGTTGTTTTCGCAGGTATATGCGCACCCGACGCCTGTTTGCATGCGTGTATGTAGGGGTGGGGACTTTTTTTAAAATATATATTTTTTTTCATTCTTTTTTATGTGTAACTTAAAAAATGTTGGGGGGGGAACTTAAATTTTTTTTTCTTATTTTTTTTTTCACTTAATTTTATTGCTATCACAGAGGGGGCTGAGAAACCCCTCTATGTGATAGCAAAATATGTGACGGGTGCTCTTTATGGAGACATCAGGGGTCTCCAAGACCCCTAATGTCACCTAGGACCCCCCTGTAGAAGCTGATGAAGCAGAGATCTGCTTCATCAGCTTCTCTCCAGCATCTGAAGCTGGAGAGTGACACAAGAATGCGGAAGTGATGTAATATAGCGGAGAGGGGACCGGAGGGAGGTCGTGAACCGACCTCCCTCTGATCCCCTGTGACAGAGGCACTATACTGGTCCCGGGCTTACACCAGGCACAGCGGAGCCCTGGACCAGCGTGACAGCGGGAGGGGGGAGCCGCGGAGGGCGCACATACCGGGACCTCATACAAGCGATCCGCTGGCTCTATAGCCGGCAGATCGCTTGTATGTTAACAGGCATCGCTGCCTGTTTTTCAATATCGGGCATTTCGAGTGGGCGTGGCTGAGCGGACGTCTAAAGACGCCTGCTCAGATCTAGAGCGCTCCCGGCCGGCCGTTTTTTTACAACGGCCGGCCGGGAACTGGTTAAAGTACACTTATCCTTTAAATAACAATACTGAAGGGAAGGTCGGAGGTCAGGTATAAGACTGTAGGGAAGGACTGAGGCCAGATAAAAGACTGAAGGGAAGGTCGGAGGTCAGATATAAGAATGAAGGGAAGGACGGAGGTCAGATAGAAGACTAAAGGGAAGGACGGAGGTCAGATAGAAGACTGAAAAGAAGGACGGAGGTCAGATAGAAGACTGAAGGCAAGGTCATAGATAAGATTTAAAATTATTCCTTTATAAACCCCTGGAGGTGCTTATATACTTCATAGATTATAACTCTGATCCTATAGGATCTTCCAAGACTGAAGGGAAGGCCGGAGTATTGTCCCCACCAGCTGAGGCCAATTGCTTGGTCCATGTTGGGAGAACGCTACCAGGGCCAGATTTCCCACAAAGCCAACCAAGGCCCGGCCTCGGGGCAGCAGGGAGTAGAGGGGCAGCAGGGGTATGGAGTTCCTATCTCCAGGCAGCGTGCGGGTAGTTGTTTTCTACATTTAGCCCTGCATCGGACAAGCAGAGCTAAATGTACAGCGGGGAAGCCGCCGCTTGTTTTGTACAAGTGATCCCGGTGATGTCGCCGAGATAACTTGTACGCAGCCTGCATACACGGGGGCGCATTGAGGAACCTGGCATTGGGGAAGCAGAGAGAGTAAATCCGGCTCTGAACGCTACCCAAAGCCAACAGTGCTCACCAGAAATCCAAAAGAGAAGTACTGGAATGAGGTGATTGGGAAAAGCAAAGGATCAGAATGAAGGAAACTTGTTGATAGAGGTGAAGACTCTACAAGGTCCAACCTACCTGCAGAAAACCTCCAGTCTTCAATACCATAGCAACAAAGAAGCAAAAACACAAGTGCCCACCATCTTTTCTTTAAAGGAGAACTATGAGGGGGAGGGGCTTTTCACTCACCTCATAGTTCTAGCCGACCTGTGACAATGAGACTGTCACAGGTTGGCTCAGTAGATCGGGAGGTGAGAGAACACATACCGGCGTTCGCTCACCTCTCGATATTAGGGAGATGTAGCTCGCGGTATACTGCGGCGTCTCAGCTACAGCTCGCGGTATACTGAGCCTAGGGTGACGGGAGGATGCTAGTTTGTGTCCTCCCGTTACCCTAAGGAGAACTATGGGGAAAAGCCTTAAAGTGACATTAAACCCTCAGATTGTTTAACATAAACCAATACTGTAATGTGCGCCTTACTGTAATCCATGGTTGTTTCCCTTCTCTTTGCTGCTCTTCCTTTTAAATCCTCATGTCTTCTCATGCTGGGGGAGAACTTCCCTTTGCAGCTGAGTGCCTCTTCCTGTAGTGCTGGCTCAGGTTGTGAACCTTCACACAGACACCGTGTATCCATTCCAGAGACAAGGCACTCAGCTGCAAAACAGAAGTTCTCCCCCAGCATGAGAAGAGATGAGGATTTAAAAGGAAGAAGTTTAATGTCACTTTAACCCCATAGTTCTCCTTTAATATCTCCTTGTTAAACACTTCAACCAAATGATTTCTGCAATGCTGAAATAAAAAATATAATAAAGATGGCATTTAGCTCCATATGTCGGGATAGACAGGTTTCCTTAGAAACAGATTTAATGAAAATTGCTTGATCTACGCTTATTGCATTGCGGCTAGAATTATTACCGGGAGAAGCGCTGTTAATATTTCAGGGAGGAATATTGTCTGGCTGAGTTACATCGTTTTAATCCTGTTTCCAAAGATTTCGCAGTGTGAGCACAGGAAACATTTCCATAATAAAATATTATTATTACTATTTAAATCTGCAGCCGAGCGAGCGGCGCGCGCCGGGGCTTGACGAAATGTGGCGCTGGAGTTTTAGATGGAGGTGACCGAGCAGAGGGGTCAGCGGGCTGCCGGGAACGTAGATGTCTGCCAAAGAAAATGGCATTTTTCTATTTATGATCGGCTGTGCCATAAGTCCATGGTATTACGTGTACCAATATTAACTCCTGCGTGCTGTGATTGATAATAGGCAGGAGATTAACCCCGTCGCTGCTGGAGCCTATTGTTAAATAGCGTTTGTCTGCAAAGAGGTGAATAGCTACAGCACCCTGTCCATGGGCGATGCTTCAAGGGCCTTTACAGCTCATCGATTAAACAAGAGAAATATTATATAACAGAATTATTGCACTCACTCAGGCATATGGGATGGTGCGTAATGCGTGGCGCAATCCTCATTTTCACCCGACCCGCGCGTTTTTGTTCCTACGTGCATGTACATGGGTGAGGGGGGCTTTTAAAAAAAGTTAAAGGGTTATTAAAGGAGAACTATGAGGCGAGTGAAAATCACTCAGCCTCATAGTTCTAGCCGACTTGTGACAATGAAACTTTCACACGTTGGCTTAAAGTGACATTAAACCCTCAGATTTTTTAACATAAACCAATACTGTAATGTGCGCCTTACTGTAATCCATGGTTGTTTCCCTTCTCTTTGCTGCTCTTCCTTTTAAATCCTCATGTCTTCTCATGCTTGGGGAGAACTTCCCTTTTCAGCTCAGGGCCTCTTCCTGTAGTGCTGGCTCAGGTTTCAAGCCCATACACAGACACCGTGTATCCACTCCAGAGACAAGGCAGTCTGCTGCAAAACAGAAGTTCTCCCCAGCATGAGAAGACATGAGGATTTAAAAGGAAGACCAGCAAAGAGAAGGGAAACAAACATGGATTACAGTAAGGCGCACATTACAGTATTGGTTTATGTTAAAAAATCTGAGGGTTTGGAGGCACATGCGCGAAGCTGCCGATGGAGGACGCCTTCTAGGACAGCTCCGTAACTCACCCAGGCAAATACCACCATAAGCACGGAGTATCCCGCTCCCCACACTAACCACTGACCTAGCCTGAAACCGGACACATCACAGCACCGGATGATGTCGACCCCGGGCGTCCGCAACACCCAGAAGGGTAAGCAGAAGCCCATTGCAGAGGCGATGGCCAAGATGGCGCCGACGGCCCGTGCCCGCCAGGCCTCGAATTTCTAGCAATGAGATGGAGGAAGGAGACCGGGACAGCCAGGAGGGTGATCGTCGCCGGAGCAGGTCACAGACTGCACTTTTACATTATGCCTATGTGCCAAATGCATATACTTATGTAACTTCAGAAATGGTGCCAAATGTTCTCTTGTAAGTTATAATTGTAAATGTCTGTTTGTTTTATTCTTTTACAAATGCAAACCAATAAAAATGTATTTGGAAAAAAAAAATCTGAGGGTTTAATGTCACTTTAATAGATCGGGAAGTGAGCGAACACATGGCGTCGCTCTCTCACTTCTCGATCTATCCCTGCAGAGATCTGTGACTGTCACTCACGGCTCCCTGCAGGGATTGCCCCTCCACTGTCCGATCCTCCAGCGCTGACTGGCGGAACGGACGGGGGCCGGTACAGCTGGTTCTGCCTCTAGATAGGAAGAGCCAGCTGTCAATCCCGCAGCTGGGCGGATCCAGACAGTAATGTGGCGGTCTCAGAGGGTCAAAGTGTATGTCTGGGCAGTTGAAATTTCTACCCGCCTTATCCCAAGATCCTGCCCACACACTGTCATAATGTCTCCAATCAGAGAACGCATGGTAGAGGTCTAACCTTCTCCATTCACCATTAACTGCCCAATCGGCGGTAAGTATCGTAAGTAACGAGCAAATTGGGCAAATTTTGATATAACCCCATTTTTTCAAATACAATACAAATTTGTCAAGCTCAGATTTTGATCTTGAATTACACTGAAGTCAGTGAGGGGCAAATTTTGAAGGTAACGTTTGGTCCTTTGGAAGGGTGCCGTACAAGCTATTGTAACCCCAATGGGGCGAAAATCCCCCCATAACCACCACTTTGTGTTCATTTGTTTTGTGGGTATCTTGTTGTTACTCGAGATGATTTTTTTTAGAATATAGGCCTAAAGAGGAGTAAAAATTTATTTTGATGTATCTTGCATGCAAGTCTCACATCCCCTCCCTTCTCTTCTTCTCTTGCCTCCTCTCCCTCTCCCCTCCTCTTCTCTTGCCTCCTCTCCCTCTCCCCTCCTCTTCTCTTGCCTCCTCTCCCTCTCCCCTCCTCTCCTCTTGCCTCCTCTCCCTCTCCCCTCCTCTCCTCTTGCCTCCTCTCCCTCTCCCCCTCCTCTCCTCTTCTCTTGCCTCCTCTCCCCCTCCTCTTCTCTTGCCTCCTCTCCCTCTCCCTCTCCCCTCCTCTTCTCTTCTTTTGCCTCCTCTCCCTCTCCCCTCTTCTCTTGCCTCCTCTCCCTCTCCTCTCCTCTTCTCTTGCCTCCTCTCCCCCTCCTCTCCTCTTGCCTCCTCTCCCCCTCCTCTCCTCTCCTCTTCCT
>NW_017307249.1:453899-454430 GCF_000935625.1 Nanorana parkeri
CTCCTCTCTTGCCTCCTCTCCCCCCCCCCTCCTCTCCTCTTCTCTTGCCTCCTCTCCCTCTCCCCCTCCTCCCCTCTTCTCTTGCCTCCTCTCCCTCTCCCCCTCCTCTTCTCTTGCCTCCTCTCCTCTCCCTCTCCCCTCCTCTCCTCTTGCCTCCTCTCCCTCTCCTCTTCTCTTGCCTCCTCTCCCTCTCCCCCTCCTCTTCTCTTGCCTCCTCTCCTCTCCCTCTCCCCTCCTCTCCTCTTGCCTCCTCTCCCTCTCCTCTTCTCTTGCCTCCTCTCCCTCTCCCCTCTTCTCTTCCCTCCTCTCCCTCTCCCCTCCTCTCCTCTTCTCTCTGCACGGCACCTTTAAAAATGCAATTTGAAATTTATTCAATTTCAGTTTACTCATTCCTCCTCTTCTCTTCCCTCCTCTCCCCCTCCTCTCCCCCTCCTCTCCTCTTCTCTTGCCTCCTCTCCCTCTCCCCTCCTCTCCTCTTCTCTTGCCTCCTCTCCCTCTCCCCTCCTCTCCTCTTCTCTTTCCTCCTCCCCC
>NW_017307249.1:455227-455793 GCF_000935625.1 Nanorana parkeri
CCTCCTCTCCTCTTCTCTTGCCTCCTCTCCCTCTCCCCTCCTCTCCTCTTCTCTTGCCTCCTCTCCCTCTCCCCTCCTCTCCTCTTCTCTTGCCTCCTCTCCCTCTCCCCCTCCTCCCCTCTTCTCTTGCCTCCTCTCCCTCTCCCCCTCCTCTTCTCTTGCCTCCTCTCCTCTCCCTCTCCCCTCCTCTCCTCTTGCCTCCTCTCCCTCTCCTCTTCTCTTGCCTCCTCTCCCTCTCCCCTCTTCTCTTCCCTCCTCTCCCTCTCCCCTCCTCTCCTCTTTCCTCCTCTCCTCCTCCTCTTCTCTTCCCTCCTCTCCCCCTCCTCTCCTCTTTCCTCCTCTCCTCCTCCTCTTCTCTTCCCTCCTCTCCCTCTCCCCTCCTCTCCTCTTCTCTCTGCACGGCACCTTTAAAAATGCAATTTGAAATTTATTCAATTTCAGTTTACTCCAGATTTCAATGTCAACACTATTGGTGAGTTGCAGAGCGACCCCGTCCTCTCTAATAATTGAGGCATACAGTAAATTTGCTGTGCAAAGTTGGGAGGGGGGGGGGGGGAATGGGGGAA
>NW_017307249.1:456027-458826 GCF_000935625.1 Nanorana parkeri
ATACAAGAACAGCTCCTCTAATATGGCAGCTATGAAATTTTTTTTTTTTCTTGCCTTGATTCAGTCCGTCGCCCTCAGAAGGGATAATCAATTCTCCGGTCAGGCTCAAGCAGCTCGTTTAGTGTACGTGTCATTAATTCTGTGTTTACAGGAGAATACATGACTGATAATTATTGTAAAATCTGCCCAGGTTTATTATAATAGCCGAGGTTATGTAAGAGAAGGGAATGTGGAAATTAAACTGAAGAGCTTATTAAATCCCAGAGCTTGGCCGACCAAAACATCTTTAGAGACAATTGACCTTACATTTCCCGGTAAGTGGATATAGAAGAGGCTCGGGGCGTCACAACACGCAGGGACACTGGAGAACATAACAAATGTAAAATGAAGGGGTATCTAAAACCCCAAAACAAAACATGTCAAGTATTGCAACTCGTCCAACCTTACATGAGGCGGCTGCATTTGTTTTCCAGGCTTTTTAGCTTCATTTTTTCCTGCCAGGAAATCTGTTATTTTTTTTAACGTCCTTTAATAGGACAAGGCACTTAGAGGATTGATCCTGCCAGTAACACACTCAGTACTGTCTCTATTATGAGGCAGCCTGAGACTGTTCCCTGAGGTGGCATCTCATTGGGTCAAGGGGGGGAGGGGGGGGGCAGCAGCCCCCTTTCTAGCCAGAGCATCCCAAGTCAGGTGGCTAAGAGCTGGATAGGGAGACAATTAAGGGCCAAACACATCTCCCTGCTCAGCTTCTAGCAACCTGGAACAGTCTGCCCGTTTACCGCCCAGCTCACTGACTTCACTGGTTGCCATGATCTGAGCATAGGGTTGCCACCTGTCCAGGATTCGCCCGGACAGTTCGGGTTTGGAATGCTGTGTCCGGGTTTCATGGCAGCAGAAACCCGGACACCAGATGTCAGGCAGGCAGGGGAATCCAAAATTAAGATAGGGGCTACTGCCCCCCCACTGAAAATAGCCTCAACTGTGATATTTACATATATAAAAATGTCTGCTCGTTGGTAGAGTGTTCGGGTTTGGCTTGAAGAAAAGGTGGCAACCCTAGCTGAGCAGAATGCCCTGGCCGGTGTCCCACCCAGCTCCTGGCAACCAGTGATATCAGTAAGCTGGGCAGGACAAAGGACAGAGCTGGGCCCAGAGGTGCACAGCAACCCTTCCCCTGGTAATGTGCACCGCCAGCACTATTCCCCTTCCCAGGCCTCAGGCGGTGACAACCTTTATTCTCTCTATATTGTATCTATAGAATGGTCACCCAAGGCTGCTCTCCTGATTAAGACTAGGGATGAGGTTCTGGTTCGATGATGGATTCAGTCTCTAGCATTGCAGTTTTGTTTTCTGAGTCCCCCTGTAACAGTGTTATTACCTGCTTACCCTGCCAGGATATCTGTTTTTTTCCCCACTTCCTTTAACAGGGTGGGAATGCGGTTTGTTCTGCTGTGAAATTGCACAGCAGCATTTTCACCCTGGATACGGTGTGGGAAGGGAGTGGATAGGGAGTCGATAAGATGTGGATAGAGAGTGGATAGGGAGTTGATAAGATGTGGATAGAGAGTGGATAAGATGTGGATAGGGAGTGGATAAATGTGGATAGGGAGTGGATAAGATGTGGATAGGGTGTAGATAGGGAGTGGATAGGGAGTGGATAGAGAGTGGATATGGAGTGGATAGGGAGTGGATAGGGAGTGGATAAGATGTGGATAGGGAGTCAATATGATGTGGATAGGGAGTCAATAAGATGTGGATTGGGTGTGAATTGGGAGTGGATTGGGAGTCGATAAGATGTGACTAGGGAGTCGATAAGATGTGGATAGGGTGTGGATAGTATATGGATAGGGAGTGGATAGGGTGTAGATAGGGTGTGGACAGGAAGTCAATAGGGTGTGGCTAGGGAGTGGATGGGGAGTCGATAGGGTGTGGATAAGGTGTGGATAGGGAGTGGATAAGATGTGGATAGGATGTGGATAGGGAGTGGATAGGATGTGGATAGGATGTGGATAGGATGTGGATAGGGAGTGGATAGGATGTGGATAGGATGTGGATAGGGAGTGGATAGGGTGTGGATAGGGTGTGAATAGGGTGTGGATAGGGTGTGGATAGTATATGGATAGGGAGTGGATAGGGTGTAGATAGGGTGTGGACAGGAAGTCAATAGGGTGTGGCTAGGGAGTGGATGGGGAGTCGATAGGGTATGGATAAGGTGTGGATAGGGAGTGGATAAGATGTGGATAGGATGTGGATAGGGAGTGGATAGGATGTGGATAGGATGTGGATAGGGAGTGGATAGGATGTGGATAGGATGTGGATAGGGAGTGGATAGGGTGTGGATAGGGTGTGAATAGGGTGTGGATAGGGTGTGGATAGGGAGAGGGTAGGGAGTGGATAGGGTGTAATTGTCAGTCAAACCATCACAGAACAGAAAACTGGCCTGGTCATGAAGGGGATATATACCGGCTGGTACTCAAGTGGTTAAAACAAGTGACTTCCAATAAGCTTTAATGCCAGACAGTTACCAGAACACAAGAACTTTCCCTGTAGTGGCCATTTCAGTGACCCTTTCACTTGTAGGGGGTTAAAGAACGACGAGGTCAGCCGACCCAGATATTTCAGCTTTCGGTGCCTCCCCCAATATGCTCTTTGTACACGCTCAGGGCCCGAACGTAGTTTACAGTCCATGCAGGCCCCAAAACTGCTAAAAATAAATGTTCCTTTCCTGCGCAGGTTCATAAAGTTGAAATATGAAGAGCGGAGCGGCGGCGGCGGCGGCAGCGGCAGGAAATTGCA
>NW_017307249.1:458880-471937 GCF_000935625.1 Nanorana parkeri
AGCCGGCAGTCATCGGCGCAGCTAATTAATACCGTACATCTGACAAACGTGTCATTAAAATGCGCGGCGTAACCGAGAGATGAATAAAGGAGATTTTTTTTCCGCAGCTCTGAAGACAAAACAATACAAAGCGCCTTTTCTCAGAAGGGCTCTTTCTGAACCCTTTTTCTCCTGAGGCCTCGTCGATGGGCTTTGCTACGTTATTACGGCACGTGAGCAAGGAGCGCGCGTTCTTGCGGAGAAAGCGGCGATGATCCATTTTCGCCGCGGTCCTCGAAATACCCTTTCATTTCCGCAGCGATTTTTTATTCACTCGGCAATTAGCACATAGCGCGAGCGAGGTCGTTGTAATCTTCCCCGCTTGTCCTGACGATGGATGGCTGGGTGATCTATTGTTCTTTTATATAATAATACATACATTAGTTACATCAATAGCGCTCCCCGAGTCTATATTAACTCTTAGTTCATTTGTATCTCAAGCAAAACTTTCTATTATGTTTTTGGTCACCAATCCACAGAAAGGATGTCCTAGAGCAGGAGAGAGTCCAGAGAAGGGCAACCAAACTAATTAAGGGGATGGAGGACCAAAGCTATGAGACAAGGTTACAAAACTTAAACATGTTCACGCTGGAAGTGCGGAGATTAAAGGAGAACTATGGGATTAAGTATTTTCCCCATAGTTCTCCTAAGGGTAACGGGAGCACACAAACTAGCGTCCTCCCGTCACCCTAAGCTCAGTATATAGGGAGCTACAGCTCGCGGTATACTGAGACGCCGCAGCCGGAGCGGATCCCGACAATTATGCCGGGATCCGCCCAGCTGCGTGACTGACAGCTGGCTCTGCCTATCTAGAGGCAGAGCCAGCTGTACCCGCCCCCTCCCCCGTCCGATCCGCCAGTCAGCGCTGGAGGATCGGAGCCGTGACAGGATCGAGAGGTGAGCGAACGCCGGTATGTGTTCTCTCACTTCCCGATCTATTGAGCCGACATGTCACAGTCTCATTGTCACAGGTCGGCAGGTACTATGAGGATGAGTGAAAAGCGCTCACCTCATACTTCTCCTTTAAGGAGGGGACATGATTTTGATGTACAAGATGTTCAATGGTGATAGCAACATCAGCAATAAACTTTTTACGGTAAACTCCATAACCAGGACTAGAGGCCACCACCTAAAACTGGTGGAGAAAAGATTTAAGCACAAGGGGCGTAGGGCTTCTTCTCAGTTAGAGCGGTTAGGGTCTGGAACTCGCTGCCACAAGAAGTGGTTGAATCATTCAAAATGCATTTGGACGATTTCCTCAGAGACCGTTACATACAGGGGTACAGGTAGCCTTAAAAAATAAGATCTCACGGGGACTCGTACAGACACATACACATGCAGAATCCAAAACATACACACAATAGTTTGAACTTGATGGACCTGTGTCTTTATTCAACCTTAAAGTGACATTAAACCCTCAGATTGTTTAACATAAAACAATACTGTAATGTGCGCTTTACTGTAATCCATGGTTGTTTCCCTTCTCTTTGCTGCTCTTCCTTTTAAATCCTCATGTCTTCTCATGCTGGGGATATGTAACTATGTATTCGTGTATACATTGTTCATCATACATTGTATGTCAAATGTTGATGACTTCCTTTTTAAATGTCTGGCTTTATGTATTTTGAATAAAAATTGATTTTATGAAGTGTTTGTGTCTGCTATACTTAAAGAATACTGGGTCTAGGGTAACGGAAGGACTGAGCCTAGGTATACTGAGCCTAGGGTGATGGGAGGACGCTAGTTTGTGTCCTCCCGTTACCCTAAGGAGAACTATGGGGAAAAGCCTTAACCCCATAGTACTCCTTTAAAATCAATTTTACAATGTTGTCGTGTCTGGTACCTTGAAGTCTGAGCAATTGCTTTATTGCAAGTAAAAAAAATAATGATAAATCACCCAACAAACCACCTAAAATAATGTGCAGGTTATTACAAACTCGGGGCACCGTTCTCCAACCATTCCCTTCCCAGAGCCGCGGGTCTGTATTGATCCGCCTGCAATACCAGTAATTACCCAGCAGTGCACTCATGGTATTTAGTGTAGTAATGGCCACAGAGAGAAAGAATAAAGGTTTCCAAGAGTGTGGAGTATATTTATATCCTCCAAAAGCTATTAAAACCCATGGAACAGACGGAAATAGCAGCTTGTCACATGTTCAGGTACAGAGTCTACATGTGATGGAAGCATATAATGTTATAGAAGAGGAAAAATGCATTCTCTCTCCCACTCCATCTTCCTGTGTCCCAAATCTATAATGTTTAATGTATAAAATCTACCTAAAAGCCCCAATGACTGTCCAGAGAGACATGGAGCCCAAGGAAAAGAGGGAATTGGGCGGGAGGTCAACATGACAGGGGGAGAAGGGGAACCAGAGTCACAAAGGGTTAAACAAATACAGAAAACAGGTAGTAGGGGTGGCTTAACCGTTTTGAAGGAGGACCTTAGAGGGGTGGGATTTCAGGAGGAGGGTGGCACGTGGATACCAGGATCATTCCTGAGGAGAAGACACCGTGAGCAGACAAGGAATTTCCCGCCCTGAAGGAGGTTTTGTTTTGTTTGTATTGCTGTGTTTAATATGTACGTGGGGTTTGGGGTTCATCTTGTCATGGCAGTCTTATGGTGGTTTGGGGTCCTTGAAGGCGTTAGGGATGCCGTGGTTTTTATGGACAAGGATTGGTGACCCATCATAGCTGTGGTGTCCTTTAAGTGGTGGTCAGTTGGTTTGATCACTTAGTTTTGGCCGGTGAAGTGCCTGCGGTTATATTGGTCCCCGAGGCGGTGGTTTGCGGCTGGGGGCTCTATTAGTAGTATCTTAAGCATCCTCGTCATGAAATTTAGTTCATGTGGCAGGCTGAGTCCCAGGTCTTCTTTCTTATGGTCTGCAGTGCCTACATACCTTCCTGGTGACAAAGACAATGTCCTTTGCTTGTTGGGAAAGTCTGTTATGAGGGTCCTCAGAGGTTCCTGAAGTATTCCAACATGTCACAATGAGAGGTGGACTCAAGTCCAGCAGGCTGAGCAGTTAAGAGGACGTAGAAGAGATTCTAATCGCTGGTCTCCACTACCGGAAGATGGCGTGAGAGGAGATTATGTCGAGTTTTTTTGTGTGTTTCAGAGGCAATAAACGTAATAAAAAAGCAGATTGGGTAGTTGTGGGTGGGATGGAAATCAGTCAAGCACAACAAATGGCGGACACACTCATCAACTCATAACCAGCTTTAAAGCAAGGTGCACACGGAAGGTCACCTTGCTTTAACCCCTTCGTGACGGGAGACGTACAGTGTACGTCCCGTCACAAAGTGGCTATATGACTGGCCACGTACAATGATAAGTTGATGAGTGCGTTTGCCATTTGTTGTGCTTGACTGATTTGGTGCAGTGACACACTGGGGGGTCTCAGCTGCCGTTGTAATGTGCGGGGTCCTTTGTGCGTCCCTGCGCCTTTAAGGAGCTTGGGCTTCCTCTTGGCAAACCTGCACCCAATTTTATCTTTTGCTACATGTGCTCCAAGATGGAGACTCTCATAGGTTAGGGTTAGGACCGCACTACACAAAGGAGCTTTGGCGCGGCTGTGCGGCTTTCACATATTCTGCAGAAGACATGTATCTAAACCTCTGCTTTTAACCTTAGCGATTAGACGGGTTTTTTTTTGCATGCTGGCTGGTGAGCGTGCTGGGAAACTTTTTGCTGTTTGGGATGGAAATCAGGCGCTTTTCCTTCTTAACAATAGTTGTGCTTTTAATGGATCAATAAATATAAGCCAGCTTGTAAGCAAGGAAAAAGCGGCCTACAAACTCCAAGCAAATAGAGGCCTAGCAGGAACAGAGCCCAGGACCCCGATTCTGCAATGGGTCAAGTGTCCCGGATCCTGTGGGACAGTCCTGGAATTTTGGCCACTGTCTCACAGTGCCCGTGTTCTGCAGAACACTGTAAAGCAGCAGCAACTCCATCACTAGCCATTGAGAAGCTGGCAGAGGGGCAGAAGAAACAGCTGGTCCCTAAGTGGCAGAACGGAGAAGAAGATTGAGGTTGTCACGATCCGGGATCAGTCTCGGAGTCCAGTAGCTGAAACAGCAGGCAAATTGGTAGTATAACAGGCCGGGTTCGGTACACAAGCAGACAGTGGTAGTAGTATAGGAGCAGGCAGAAGCGTAGTCAGAGATCAAGCCGAGGTCAGTAGCCAAAGGTATCAGGTATGGAGTGGAAGACGATGAGAGTAGTCGGTGAATCAGCAGCCAAAGGTCGGTACACGGCTAGCAGTATGAGCGGATTGTATCACAGAGGGAGCAGGAAGCAAGATAATGGCAGGAGCACAATAATCTGGCAAACAGGAAGTGCAGAGGCGTGGCTTAAATAGGAAGTTCAAGGGAGGAGCAAGGAGTTCAGAGTTCAGTAGGAACTAGAATTACACAGGAGATCAGGCAAGGAGCTATCCAAGGTTCTAAGGTGGCTCAGCAGGTAGAACCACCACCAGACACAGCAGAGGCTCTGGTTTCAGATCCAGGTTCCCGACACAATGATTGCTCTGCTCCATCACATAGGCAGGGGGGAACTGCAATAAATAAATGCTGTCTATAGCTCTTTGCTGCATTTGTGTGACAGGTGTAGAGCAAACCATGTTTATATTGGGGCTGGGCTATAGAGAGCATCAATATATTCCCATCACACATATTCTTGGGAAGGAACTGAAGTAACACGGTGCTGTAACCTCTGCCATTGGGTTGACTGGTATCAACATAGATAGGAAAAGTGGTGTATTTTGGTCTTGTGCTGCCCTAGGCAAGACTAAACCCGAGCAACCCCCCATCCCTAATCTAAACTAGTCCCACCCCCTTCCTGTTTAAGACATTTTGCATAACCTGTCAGTCGCGGGATTCAGCGCAAACGGTGTATCTAGATTCTGACAGGTTGCGCTATCAACGTAGCGTGACGCTCTAGTTCTTCCTTTTCTCTTACCTAACTGGTTTGGGGGCAGCATTTTTTGGCGCCCCCCTAAAAAGTGCCGCCCTAGGCAAATGCCTAGTTTGCCTTGCAGTAGATACACCCCTGGATAGGAACACACATTGCCAGCACAACATGGATTCATAATAGATTCTAAGCTAACATTTGGACTATTGATGATGGATCCATGGTGTTCTGGCAACATAGGTTCTTATCTATAGAGAGCCATTTGGTTGATCTGTTTCACATTCAATAGCTACTCCTATGGATTTAACTAGGGGATCATTTACAGTACTAAATGGACTAATAATCACCAAAAAAAGTGTTTTTCCCTCTTTTCTGTGAACCTTACAAGTAGTCCTTTAGCTGCACAGGGACCACCCGTTCCAGCCTCTGTAGCAATACAAGAATATGAAGTTAAAGTGACATTAAACCCTCAAGTTTTTTAACATAAAACAATACTGTAATGTGCACCTTACTGTAATCCATGGTAGTTTCCCTTCTCTTTGCTGCTCTTCCTTTTAAATCCTCATGTCTTCTCATGCTTCGGGAGAACTTCCCTTTGGGGAGTGCCTCTTCCTGTAGTGCTGGCTCAGGTTGTGAACCTTCACACAGACACCGTGTATCCATTCCAGAGACAAGGCAGTCTGCTGCAAAAGAGAAGTTCTCCCCCAGCATGAGAAGAGATACGGATTTAAAAGGAAGAGCAGCAAAGAGAAGGGAAACAACCATGGATTACAGTAAGGAGCACATTACAGTATTGGTTTATGTTACAAAATCTGAGGGTTTAATGTCACTTTAACTTTACACCAATGACACCAACAATATGTTGCTTAATTTGTTCCCACTTTCTCTTCGGTTTAACATTGTCCCTATTTTGTCCATTTTTGTCCAAACATAGGAAAGCATAGGGGGAAGGTGCAACACTACAAGCCCTAGGTTATGAAACCACAGCCACTTTATTGGCCGAGTACCCATGTGACAGGATTCACGCACCACATTTTTCTTCTCTACCCTTCAAGGTGCCCCTCCTAAGTATGTCCAGTGGAAACTGTGACTTAAAGTGGAACTCTGGGCATGAATGACATATACAGTATGATGCAGTCTATTGATAGCACTAACACAGGAGTTTTTATATCTTTCAGCCCTCCTGTAACACGGTTTTATTAGCCGTTGATCCTGCCAACAGGTACTTCATTTTTCCAATTTCTGTGATACGGTGGCAACGCCATACATCCTGCAATTAAATTGCACATAAGTGTCGCCACCCTGTGGACTATTTTAGCAGTTACCCCAACAGTTTGAAAGAAAAGTGGTTAAGCCATATCAATAATTGTTGACTATTTTAAGCACTCCCTGCAGTTTACTTTGGTTTGCCCCAATCCCTATTACTATCTCTTTTGAAGGACAGCTCGGCCCATTACAGGAAGATAAACAGCTATTCAAATTATGTTACATGGGAAAATTCTTAATCTGCCGTGTTAATGTTACTGGCAGACGGCATCATATTAGCGTTACCACCTGTCCGATTTTCAGCCAGACTATCCGGTTTTGGAGTCTTGTGTCCGGGTGTTCAGCCAGCGGGCACCCGGACACAAGACACTCAGTGCCGACCCCGGGACTTTAAATTTTCTGACAGGTGCAGCTGCCAAAGTCCTCGGCAAGCGCGATCTCGGGCAGCCGCATCTGCCTTAAACCGTATCTTCCTCTGAGCTGCAGGCAGCCTGTGCCTGCTTACAGGCGTCCGCAGCTCAGAGGAAGATCCGGGTTTCAGGCAGATGCGGCTGCCCGAGATCGCGCTTGCCGAGGACTTTGGCAGCCCCATCTGTGATAGCTCCTCCTTCTCCTCCTCCAGCTCCCTGAAACAGGGTTGCCCATCTGCGGGTCCCTGGTGAGACACCATAGCCCAGACAGCCCTGAGAGTCGCACAGCCCACCTGAGTGTCGCACAGCCCACCTGAGTGTCGTACAGCCCTCCTGAGAGTCGCACAGCCCTCCTGAGAGTCGCACAGCTCACCTGAGTGTCGCACAGCCCTCCTAAATGTCGCACAGCCCCCCTGAGTGTCGCACAGCCCCCCTGAGTGTCGCACAGCCCACCTGAGTGTCACTCAGCCCTCCTAAATGTCGCACAGCCCACCTGAGAGTTGCACAGTCCACCTGAGTGTCGCACAGCCCATCTGAGAGCCTGCACAGGCCACCTGAAGATATCAGGGCGCCAACCCAAAAAACACAGAGTATGTAGCTTTGTGTTATTTTGTATTGCTGTATAATGTATTACTGGGATTTGTAGTCCTCTATAGCCGGTCTCCTTACTCCCGCCCCTGGCTGCCTCTCCTCGCCCTCTCCGCTATATTCGGGAAAAAAATGCTGCACGCGTGTTCGAGTTTCACTTTGAAGAAAAGGTGGCAACCCTACATCATATATGGAAAAATGTTTTCCCCATTGTTCTACCTTAGCTGCTGTGCTGCCCCACATAACATGTCATTACATATAACAGGAAAAATGACAACTCTTTTATTGGGAACAAAATGTTTAACAGCCAAACAAATGTGTGAGATTAAAGAGTAGAGAACCGGCATTGTCATTCCTTCTTAGCGCGCCGTAGGTGAGCAGAATGGAGCCAAGGAAAAAAATGGCTCTCAAGTCAGGCCAGCAACAGCAGACGGAGGTGTCTGTGTAGGGCCAACATGACAGGGTCTTGAAGAGGCTAAGAGGGTTTAGATAGGGTTAAATAATTATCTTAAGAGATTTTGGGTGGTGTCACTTACCTGATTGGTCAGGGTCCCGGGAGGAGGAGTATAGGCGGCCCCTTGGGAAGTAAAGGTCAGTCTCGGTGGGGTCATCAGCGTGGAAGCAGCTTCCCACCCTCCCGCCCCATTGGTCATATTTGATTCGTTGCCTTGTGTTTCTCTTGTTTCTACTTTGTCCTGTTTTCTCTCTGTTTTATCATGTTGTCTTGTCACTGCAGCCAGGCAGGGTATTAGGGTCCTTGAGGTGCAACACTAGTTGCACCTCAAGGTATGGCATCCCTGTCTTAACGGGTCCATCACTAGTTACTTAGTATCTGATGTAAGATTACAAGTCCCCGAGGCGGTGTTGTGCGGCTGGGGGCCGTGTGGGCAGATACTGGGTATTTTTGGTGATGGATATCACGTCAAGGACCTTAACTCCCGCGGTCAGTTAGTTTGCTACAATTTGTTACAATGGTTAAATTTGCCTTTGGCACTAAATAATAAAATGGCTGCTGCATGTGGCCACTAAAAATCCAAGACCTGTGTCGTGTCATTCATTAATAGAGTTATTATTGAATTTAGTTGTTGGGGTTATTTGACCAACAGGAGCCGTATACAATGCCCTTGTCATGGTGTAATGCAAGCTAACTCAACTCTGCAATGGGCACACAGCGCTGTCAATCAGGGTGATGCAATGGACGGGGCGGAGACATTTTTCCAGGTCTCAGGTACCAGTCTGGGTGCATACTGCTCTGCCATTGCCAGGAAAGGACAGTAAAGTGATCATTGGTTGTGTCTAAAGGTGCCCATACACTGCACGATTCTCGTACGAGAATCGCGGGTTAAATCCCACGATCGTACGAGAATCGTGCAGTGTGAATGAAGACGTGCGACCGTTTCTACTGTACGGTCGCACGTCTTTTGTCTAAGGAGCACGCTAGAAAACCAGCCGAAAATCTTACGGTTTTCGGCTGGTTTGAACGATGCTCGGGAGACAAATGCCGAACGTATTTTTCACTCCATAAGACGCACTTTTTTTCCCCCAAAAGACTGGGGAACATGTGTGTGCGTCTTATGGAGCGAATCCCTCGTTTTTTGTACATTCAGCCCTGCTAAAGCAGAGCTAAACGTACAGTGGAAGCCGCTGCTCGTTTAACGGGCCGAACGGGCATTGCAGTCATCGGAAGCCCGCTCTTTAGGGGGGCGTGGCTTGCGATGATCGCAAGTACGATCTGCCTGTCCAAGATGGGCAGATCGTAAATTTTTTAAATTACTTTACAACCCTCGCAAGACTAAGGTCTTGCGAGGGTTGTAAAGTGCATGGCCACCTTTAGTGGCTCTTCGTTTTATAGAACTCTTCATTAAACTTTTATAGAGATTGTACCGTACTTTCACGGTACAATCTCCACTTTTGCTAAAAAATTGATCTAACAGGCAAAATCGCTGTGCAAGACATTTTACATTTTAATGATATTAAACATGACCTTTCCATTACAACTTTCAGCCAGTCATCGTGTTCTGGACTGCCAAAAATATTCCAATGTCGTTTCCTTGCAGCGTGATAAACTGGGGTTTCCGCGCTCGGTCGCTGTCAGGTCATATGGTGGATTCTCAGGAATTCCAGCACTGGGCTCTCCTCGGTCCTAACCAAAATGCCCCGTTCACACCAGCAACATGTTTCTTTGCATTCTTTCAATAAATAGCATTGCACAATTCCACTCAGGTCTCCCCACCCTAAAGATTTTTTTGCTGACAGCCCCCTCCAACCTCGGATATAAACCAAAAAACGTAAAAAAAATACTTACCGTATTTTGCGCTCCATAAGGAGCACCGGTACATAGGACGCAGGCAGTTCCTGTCACAGTTTCTGTGACAGAAGCTGCAGTGAGTGACTGCTGAGACAGGTGGCGCTGTGATTACAGCGGCACGGTCTCAGCGATCACACAGAGCAGACGAAGAATGGACGTTATTCGTCTGCTCTAGGGGCTCTATGGTGAGCTCCTATCCCAGAGGAGCGGGGGACCCGAAAAACACGATGGGGGGGGGGGGGGGGGGCGCCGCTGCCGCTCGGTTTTAATACAAGTGATCTGTAATAGGTCACTTGTATTAAACGAGCAGCGGCTTCCACTGTACATTTAGCTCTGCTTTATCAGGGCTGAATGTACAAAAAACTAGGGATTCGCTCCAAAAGATGCACACACATGTTCCCCAGCCTTTTGGGGGAAAATAAGTGCGTGTTATGGAGCGAAAAATACGATACCTAATACCTGGGATTCCACCTTCCACCCACTTCCTGGAGGTGCGAATGACATGATGGTACCGGCAGGGGCGTCCCGAGGGTGAGTGACACCCGGAGTGGTGTCCGAGTGTCACCCCGCCGAAGCACCTCCAAGAGGTGTATAGAAGCCAGGATCCAAGGTAAGTATTCCATCTAAAAATGTCTTTGAAGGTTCCCGTATATCCAGGTCATGGTAAAGCAAGTAGTAATTGATCCCATTCAACCGAACTTGTCCTGTGATGTTGAAGATGTTTCTTCTATAATGAAACAGTCCGTGCACCCATCTCAGAGCCGGCGCTCCATCAGATAAGAGGTGGGTGCAGCAGGTATCAACGGGTGGCTTCCCTCAAAGCATAAGTAAAAGATGGACACCGGCACTCCAAGCCAAAACCAGTGCGTCTATTTATTCACGTACTTGTTGCAAATTAAACACTAGATACAATGTTTCGGGGTCTCACAGGATCCCCAGGCAAACAAGTGATGAAGGGGATCCGGTGAGACCCCGAAACATTGTATCTAGTGTTTCATTTGCACCAAGTACGTGAATAAATAGACGCACTTGATTTGCCTTGGAGTGCCGGTGTCCATCTTCTAGAATGAAATCCCAAAGAGCATTCTCAGTCCTGCCTTCTGGACCACAGAGCTCCACTCAGGGCCGTCCCTACACATTTCACCGACTAAGGCTGGTTGGTGGTGTCCATGCACATTACCGGGGGGGCGGTAGCGCTCCGCTCAGCTCCTGGCAACTAGTGGGCGGGGTGGGACACCAGTCACAGCATCCCGGGTTGTTAAGCTCTCTTAGCAACCTGAGATGTTCTGGCTGGAAAGGGGGCAGCACACCTGCCATGGTGCCCCAAGGACCCAGCCACTTCAGGCTACCTTATTATAGGGTTGGCTCTGTCCCCATCGATTACCACCCCTCTCTGTACCTCTCCACGCCCATACATTTCTTTCCAGTAAACACAATGCTGCTGGTTTGACTCCAAAGAGCCTCCTTACAAACTTTGTGTAGTGAAAGGGGCCCTAAGAGATGTAGATCTAGGAGTATGCCCATGTCAAAGGAACTGAGCTTCAAACATCTGCCTCTATGATGTTAGGATATGATCTAGAGGGGAAGAAGGGGATTTAGAAATGCCTGGACATACCCTTTAAGGACTGTTGCACAGAAAGACATGTGTTGCTATTCATTGAATGCTTACAGAGAAACTTTGCAAGTTTGGGGAAAAGGAATCGGGCATTTTGGAGTATTTTTTTTGTATTAGCAACATTTTCCACTTTACTGGCGAAGCAAAAAGTGAAAGATACTCATGTTAAATGTAACTTTATATCTTAGTATCATGGGAATAACCCGCGTCTCACATGGAACACCATGAAACCCGTGTTCTGAGACCCCTCAGACAGCTGTCAGTAGGAGTTATTCTCATGCAAATAAGCAATTAAAAATGTCACGCCCAACTGAGCGCTGAAAAGTTTTGTGTTTGACACCAAAAAGCAGCTGGTATACAGGCACAGCAAGCAGCATGATTAAAACGCATCACTAGAGGGATCCCCAGCAGGAGGAAGGAGGACCTGATCCCTCTATATAGATCTTTATTATCACTAGAGGGATCACCAGCAGGAGGAAGGAGGTCCTGATTCCCCTATATAGATCTTTATTATCACTAGAGGGATCTCCAGCAGGAGGAAGGAGGTCCTGATCCCTCTATATAGATCTTTATTATAACTAGAGGGGTCCCCAGCAGGAGGAAGGAGGTCCTGATTCCTCTATATAGATCTTTATTATCACTAGAGGGATTCCCAGCAGGAGCAAGGAGGGGCCCTGTGATTCCTCTATATAGATCTTTATTATCACTAGAGGGATCCCCAGCAGGAGGAAGGAGGTCCTAATCCCTCTATAGATCTTTATTATCACTAGAGGGATCCCCAGAAGGAGGAAAGAGGTCCTGATTCCTCTATATAGATCTTTATTATCACTAGAGGGATCCCCAGCAGGAGGAGGGATCTCCAGCAGGAGGAGGGATCTCCAGCAGGGGGAAGGAGGTCCTGATTCCTCTATATAGATCTTTAGTTATCAGTAGAGGGATCACCAGCAGGAGGAAGAATGGCCTGCTCCCCTATTTAGACCTTCAGTTAGTCTTCAGTTCAATGGTGGCAGCAAAATTAGCGATAAACTGTTTAAAATATTCAACCTCAAATACTATGTAACTATGTCTTTATTTAGAATACTGTGTCCAATTCGGAAGACCTCACTTAAGAAAAGATATTGATGGGATAGAGCGAGTCCAGAGTTGAGCAACAAAACAGGTCGTAGGGATGAAACATATCATGAGAGACTGAAGGGAATACACGTGGCAGGTGATGGGTGCCTTGTGCTAAGAAGATACTACTACTAACCTGGAGTGCTCCTTGGCAGTTGCAGATGCTGAGGGCACAGAGATTCCAGATCCTGAAGAGGAAAATACCTGATGGAAGCTGGGTCGGAGGTGGAGTCCTCTTGTTGAGGGGTACCGCAGAGGAGCTGGTGAGAGCGTCCGTCTGGTACCCACAAGAGAGATGCCTCACCCTATTCCAGGTATCTGTTCTAGAAGAAGCCAGCGGTCCTTACCTGAGTCCAGAGATAGCTAACCTTCTCCTATACGTTACTGGACCATCCTGGCTGTTCGCAGTATTGCTAATGCCATTGTTCCCTGGGACCAGATCACAGTGATATCGGCCTTAGCTGTTGCTAAGGGAGAAAGCTGTCCTCAGAAGAATCAAAGGGCATTCTACAGATCCCAAACCCTCTCTCTCTCCTGTTGAATCCGCAAATAAATACCCCAAAAAGACCCTAAGACTTGAGCCTGTTTCTGTATCGGTGTGCTGTTGCTGAACAAAGAGGAGCGTAGGAGAACCCATTTCATATTCAGTGGCTCCGTCGGGGGTGAGCGCTACATCTCTCTAATATATATCTAAATAGAGCAAATTGATTCCTGAAATCCCCGACAACCCTTTAGACCCCCAGCCCTGGAAAAGGTAGATGGGCATTCGTATAAACAGTTACATGTACTGTACAGTATTTGTACTTTTG
>NW_017307249.1:471967-479836 GCF_000935625.1 Nanorana parkeri
CATTGGATGTCTTGCTATAGAGATACAAATTAATATGTGATCACATGGGATCAGTATCAGAATAAATAGGCAGCCCGACTCCTGTGTGACCGCTCATAGGCAGTGTGTACATTGGGAGTGTTTCAGGACCACGGTCAGCATATCCCATACGCTGCAAATTTAAAGTGACATTAAAGGAGAACTATGGGGTTAAAGTGACATTAAACCCTCAGATTTTTTAACATAAACCAATGCTGTAATGTGCGCCTTACTGTAATCCATGGTTGTTTCCCTTCTCTTTGCTGCTCTTCCTTTTAAATCCTCATGTCTTCTCATGCTTGGGGAGAACTTCCCTTTGCAGCTGACTGCCTCTAGGGTTTAATGTCACTTTAAGGATTTTCCCCATAGTTCTCCTAAGGGTCACGGGAGGACACAAACTAGCGTCCTCCCGTCACCCTAAGCTCAGTAATTGTAGCTCGCGGTATACTGAGACGCCGCAGCTGAAACGGATCCCGGCAATTATGCCGGGATCCGCCCAGCTGCGTGAATGACAGCTGGCTCTGCCTATCTAGAGGCAGAGCCAGCTGTACCCTCCCCGGTCCATTCCGCCAGTCAGCGCTGGCGGATCGGAGCGGGGAGTCCAGCCCCTCCCCTGTCACGGCTCTCTGAGAAGTGAGAAGTGAGCGAACACCGGTATGTGTTCGCTCACTTCCCGATCTACTGAGCCGACCTGTGACAGTCTCATTGTTCAGCTTTTATGTTATTCTGCTGAGTGGTGTTGACTTCCTCCGTCCACTGATGTCTTAGACGGGTCCTGGGTCAGCATTGTGTACGGTAGTTAGTAAAACATTCGCGCTTTGACTTAGTCAACAGGAATATGAATGAGCGGCGAATGGAAAGACGGTTCATCGGAGACATAAAAGTGATGACAGCGCCGACCTCGGCCATTAACTCGGCCGCAATTATTCTGATTTGATCAGCTCGGCGGAATAATTGCAGAAACGGCCTCCAGCAAAAGCAGTGGCGGGCGGCGATACGACGCGTTCACCTTGATCTCTGCGTTCTTTTAATTGATACAATAAATCCTTTTTTTTTTTCCATAACTAATAACCACTTCTATAAAACATTTTATTTCAGACGACGCACAAATGAAAAGCATTCGCGTCCTAATGCCAGAACGGCTCGTCGCCGGTTGATCTGACGTGACCCCGCGCACAAATTGCATCAGGGACCCGGGAACGGATCATTGCCAGATGGCTCTGAAAATGTGTAAATTGTTACCCTGTAAATGTCGCCGGTTTTTTAGAAGTCGTCAGCGGCACCATTAGTTTAATCTTCTGCATACTAGAAGAGGCGCACGACGTCCCGTGCACTGTGCAAAGTCAACCGCGGTTTGTGCATGGAATATAAATCCTGGCCAGCCTGGTGGGTTGCATTTATAAACCATTAGCAGAGCCATTTACCCCGCAATACTGTGTGTACATTCGTTCTGTGTGAATGGAAGCAAAAATTTACTTTTATTTTAGCATATTTACTTTCCAGATGGAATGTAATTTCAGGTGAATACCACAATTTGGCCACTAGATGGTGCTGAGGAGCATAGGAAAGAAGTATTTATTTCCTATGCTCCTCAGCACCATCTAGTGGCCATAATGTGGTATTTGCTATAGATGTCTCGATACCGATACTAGTATCAGTATCGGGTCTCATACAGGGCATTTTCACAAGTACTTGTACTCGTGAAAATGCCACGATTCTTTAGGCCGATACTGGCAATTTAAATTTTTAAACAAGTTCAACTGCGTGAAGTCTCACGCTTGCTGGGGACCTCAGGCAGCTGTCTTTGACAGTGCCGGTCTGGCCATACATTGTCTCCTCCTACTTCCAGGCGCCAGCAAAGCACAGGACAGCCCCACACCAGCCTGTACAGCCCCAGAGCCCGGATCACACCCGTTCAGCCCTGCACTCACCTGCAGAGCCCTGGAGAGACCCAAATGCAGCCCTGGTGGGAAAAAACACAGCTCTGGTGAGACAAAATCGCAGCCCTGGTGAAATGTAAATGCAGCCCTGGTGAGACTTGAGCACAGCCCTGGTTAGACTGAAGTCATCTCTGCTTTTTCCATGGTGAGACCCAAACGCAGCCCTGGTGACATGGCCACCATGAACGGCACCACATGTCGGGCATAGCCCCTTTGCAGAAAAAAACAAAAAAGCGCCAGAGAGGACTGCTCAACCAGTACAAACCAATGTGCACATGAATAAAATTAGAATCAAAGTCTGTTTGGAAATTGATAATTGAATTAAAAATTGGTGAATGAGTAAATAAAAAACACGTTTAAAAAATGTGTGTCTGTAGGATGCTGCCCCAAATCAGCCGGGGAGACTGTAAATCTAGGGAAAAAACACAAACAAGGGGCGCCTTTCCTGGTGCAGACAAATTTATTAAGATCAGAATAGAAGGTAAATATAAAACATACTCACAAAATTCATGATAGAAGTATAAAAAGTATATAAGTTAAGTCCATGGACCCAAGGTGAAGTCTATGAAAGCTGCACAGCCGTGTCTATGTGTCAGCAGGAGACTGTGTGCTGTATGATGACGCGTTTCCGGGGTCACGCCACCTTCATCAGATTCTGATCTTAACTTATATACTTTTTGTGTTTTTTCCCTAGATTTATAGCCCGTTTGCACACCTACCCTCCTCAGGATGGTTACGGCCACGATACAGTCCAACATCACACTCCTGTAGAACCTTCTCAGAGGTTGGAGGGAGAAGAACCAGTCCACACAGATAGTCTTTTCTTGGTTTTACTTGAAAAGGATGAACATGACAATAAGCATACGTTCAGCCACCCCCGGGTGGGATGACGGCACATCTCTTGATAGTTGCATGGTGATACAGATTAGAGAGAGAGAGGTACAGCCCAGAGTCCACGACTTACTTCGGCCAGAGGCCCACTGGCAAATATCGTCAGTCCTACAGCTTCTCACTATTCTCCGGAATCCCATCCTTGTCAGTCCTAGCTCGGTGGTTTCCCCTTCTGGGGAATCTCTATAGCTCTACATAGTCCTAGGCATGGTCCTGTCCTTCCCATGGACCAGCCTATGTTTTAGAATCAGTCTCCTTCCGGAGACTCTGCATACAGTCTTAGACTTCTGCTCTCCACAACTGACTTGACTTCCCCTCTCGGGCTCCCCCTATAAATCAACTCTCCTGGGACACAGAGTCCTCCCCAGGCCAGAGCTGCACTCGCTCGCACTCCTGACCGCGTACTCCAAAAGAAGACAAAATGGGTGCTGCAGTGATTAACGGGCGGCAGCCGTTACATACATACGTAGAAACAGGGACACCGGCACTCCAGTTGCGGTGCGGTTTCACTGTTGAGACCCAAACGCAGCCCTGGTAAGATCTGCACACAGCCCTGGTGAGATCCAAACGCAGCCATGTATAATTGCTGTTTCATCATGGATTGATGGGATCTGTAGTCCTCTATTGCTTGTTGCCATTCTCCATTGCTGGGGGGGGGGTTCTGCGCCGGAGACAAGCTCGGCGCTGATATCATATGAAGAGTTCACATCTGAACTCCAGAGCCAAAGACAAGAAAAAACACATGTAATGATATTTACTCCCCAGTGAATCTAATGGTTCCCATTCACAGAGCCCCGCCATATGTACAGCCCCCTGCCGGCCCCTCCCACCAGCCATGATCTGTCTGCATTGTACAGAAACGCACAGAGACCTGGTGATGACATCACCAGGTATAAAATAAAGTATGTAATGAAAACGTTCCTGTAAATAAGGACATCAACTAATTCTGGAGGTTAGTTATTTTATGGTTAATTTAAAAGGGAATTCATAGGGGTTTGGGGTAAATATGAATTATTCTTTGTTAGGCTATAAACCAATGTATTTATTTAGATTTTACATTTTATATACAGTATATATATACGTTTGTCCTGCTCCCGGAGGAGAAGGCTGTTTGTATTTTTTTGGTGAAGGACTCGGAGACCGGGGCGGCACCTGGAGAAAACCTTCCCTGGAAAACTCCAAGATGCTGGAAGCGGCTCTGAAGACCATTGACTGTGCCATGTTGTGTTGTTCATTCTCCGGAAACAGTTTCATTCTTATTATGAACGCGTCGGCGTGGATCGAGGATAGAAAGTTGAACGTCTCCGATCGACTCATCACTGGAATTAGTTTCTTTGAAGTCTTATATGAAGTCCTGAAGGCCTGCGGATATGTCCTTGAGGTGCCAGAAATGAACGTTCAAGCAGACGCGAGGGTTAGTTTGGTGGTCGCCTTGACCGTGCTCTCCTGCAGGTTCTGGTTTTCCGCTTGGCTTTGTGTGAACTTCTGTCTGAAGATTGTGAACCTGAACAGAGGCTTCTATATCTGCCTGCAGAAGACCTTCTCCAAGAACCTCTGGTGGCTCTTGGCTTCATGTCTGCTTTCATCTTTCCTATTAAGCTATGCTGTTGCATTTGGTGCTCAGGTCAAGCCATTCCTAAACTCCAGCCTTATGGTCCCCGATCGAAATGTGTCACCCGGTTTTGTGCTGAATGTGGAATGCCCTTTGGTGTGTCAAGCCTTCGTTTCCGAGTCTTTCCTGGGCTTCCTGTTGTCTTCTGCATCCTTGGTGGCCATTATCACCTCTCTCTACAGACATGTGAAGAAGATGCAAAGCACGGTTGGGGGATTCAAGAGCCCCAACGTTGATGTTCATGTCCGGGCGGTCAGGACTATCTCCTTCTTACTTTTCGGCAATTTACTGTTCTTTCCGTCCATCCTGCTGACTTTGCTTAAAAGGACCGATGCATCTTGGAGGGACTACATTGCAATTTTAACGTCCCTTTGCCATGTTTTTAATGCTCTGAATGCCATAAAAGGGAACAGTAGACTGATGCAACCAATTGCCAAAGTCTTTTCCCTTTTGACTTTCCAACAGAACACCTAGGGCAGTGGTTCTCAACCTGTGGGTCACGACCCAAAAGTGGGTCTCAACCCACAGTTGAGGGGGGGGGGGGGGGGGGGGATCCTCAGCCTCCTCCTAGCGCAGCAGTGTCAGTTAGCGGGAGTACAGCAGAGGCTGTGAATTTAAAAGTGCCGCTATACACACTCCCTGCCCGCTGCAGCGACATCTAGTGGCCCGGGAGTGTGTACAGCAGGGCTTTTCTATTCACAGCTGCTCCTGCCTCCCATACAATGTGGGCTCTGCAGGAGGCGGGCGTCTAAGCAGGGCTGGGGCTGAGAAGGCTGCATGGAGACAGAGCAGGTAGCAGGGGCTGTGGGGGGCTTGTATTCTTGTGAGTGTGCTTCTATTTTTAGTCCAAAGTCCAACGCCTTACTAATTCTGGAGTCCAGCTCTCTGTTGGGGGTCACCACAACTTGGCAAATGTTACCAAGGGGTCCCGGCCCTAGAAAGGCTGAGAACCACTGACCTAGGGGCATATTTATGAAGCGGTTAGTCTGACATTCACCCAACATTTACTGCGGGTGAATGTATTTTGCATGGAAGTAATTGATTCACCACTAGTGAATGTACAGATGTTCCTCACTTACCGACTTACCTGTTTTGCGACCACTCGCACTTACGACGGACCGCCGATCGACCTCCGACCTTCCACGTCAGCGTCAGTGCGACGGGTCGCCGGCGGAAGTGACATCCCCCGATCTTCACTGCAGGTCTCGGTAAGTATTTCCATTGCCGGATGTACAGTACACTGTTCGGTACTGTACATCGGCAACGCTATACAGTACTGTACTAATGCAGTATAGTACTGTATAGAGTTCCTCACTTAACGACCAATCCTTTTAACGACCTGGTCGTAGGAACGGAACTCGGTCGTTAAGTGAGGAATACCTGTACTACTTTTTGTACTGTATATACTTAATACAAAGATATTTGGCTGCTCTGCCTATTAAGAAAACATGTGCGACTCGTTTTCGTTCCAAATCAAAATCCGGACGAATTTTCTGAAATTTGGACATATACGAATTTCCGAATCCCAATCCATGCAAATGTTTCCGAATCCGATTTATGTTTCCGAATTTCGGATCCCCTCTGAATTTCGTTGTGACTTTTCTGGCCAATCAGATGTGTTTTTCAGTTTAATACATTCAAATGGGTCTGAAGACTAAGTTTCGTTACGTCAACATGGGAGACATATACAGTATATACATATAATACTAAAGCTGAGGCTCCCAGACCCCAATGGCATTCGGGATCCGAATTTCCCAATTGCATTGAGGAGCTCCTGAATGTCATTGGGGTCTGGGAGCCATATACATATGCATAGTACCCGGGATTGTTGTATTCGTGCATAGCCCCCGGGATTGTTGTATTCGTGCATAGCCCCCGGGATTGTTGTGTTTATTACATATGTGAAGATAAAACTCCTTAAAAGAACATGCAAACCCTAACAATGAACTTCTCTTAGTAGCTGCCTTTTGGTCTGGAAAATGTACCATTGAGATTGTTTTATTATATCTGTTCAATAACTGTGAGCACATACCTGTTGATCCTGCCAACTGATAACTTCCTGTGCCTGCTGGCTTCAGAACCCCTCCCCTTTATGTTATGGAGAAGAGCTGGAGGTTATTATAGCCGTTTTCTACAACGCTACTACTCCATGGCTACAATACTGTGAGTAAGAGTTGTCACCCTAGGACAGGAAGTGTAATACATACCAGATCACGCGGTGAAAATAAAGGGACGAAAGCCTTAAAAAAAGAAAACTAACGCAGCCACCACTGGACCACCAAGGACTGCTAAGCTGCCACATTTTTGTTCTTGGGTTTAGATGCGCTTTACGCCCAAATTCAGGCAGAGTGAGAACCCGACCCCATACCTCATTAAATCTTCCACAACTAACATTTTGGGTTTTTTTTCAATTATGAGGGTTTTTCTCGTATTTATCTGATTCTATGATGTCAACAGATTTCATTTTCAATGTGTTTTAAATTTTAAACCTGTATGGCTTTAGATATACACGGCCTGGCCAAACGAAAGTCACTATCTGGACTTAGCTAAGCACAAAGGTCAGTGCCTTCCATTGGATAATTGTTATGATCCGGGGTGGCTTCAGTAGGTCAGGTCTAGGTTCAGCAACATTGTGCCATCAAAAAATGAGGTTGGCTGCCTTCCTGAATATACTGAATGACCAGGATTTTCCATCAATGGATTATTTCTTCCCTGATGGCACATTGGGTATATTCCAAGATGGCAATGTCAGGATTCATCAGGCTCAGATTGTGAAAGAGTGGTCCAGGGAGCATGAGGCATCATTGTCACACATGGATTGGCCACCACAGAGTCCAGACCTTAACCCCATTGAGACCTTAACCCCAGACCTTAAACCCACAGAGTCCAGACTTTAACCCCATCGAGAACCTTTGGGATGTGCTGGAGAAGACTTTACACAGTGGTCCGTCTCTCCCATCGTCACCGCACGATCTTGGGGAAAAATGAATCCAAGTCTGGGCAGAGATGAATGTTGTGACATTGTATAAGCTTATCGAAATGATGCCACGGAGAATGTGTGCCGTAATCAAAGCTAAAGGCGGTCCAACTAAATATTAAAGCGTGTGATGTTTATTTTTGGCCTGGCAGTATACATTAACGCAGCAAGCCCCCATGACCTTCAGTTTGCAGAGCATGCTAAAATTCTTACAATTACAGTAAGTACCTTACCCTTTCACATCCTTCAGCTAGCATTCCTGACACATCAACCACCAAATTTCAATCCCGAAAAATGTAACAGTTCCTTTAGCAGTGGTGAGACCTTAGGAAAATTGTGGTAATTATGTGACTTGGCAGGGATCCCAAACTGGAAAAAAGTGATTTCAGGGAGGTGCCCTCTTTCTCACCCCCCCCCCCCCCACCCACATA
>NW_017307249.1:479981-484696 GCF_000935625.1 Nanorana parkeri
CCCCCCAAATGATTAGAGAGTAAAGAAGCTATTGCTTCCCGTGCTATCTGCAGGGGGTTTTTTTAAACTATTCTGACACCTGCTGCCGTCAGAATACCAGCATAGGAATGAATAGCTAGATTGCGATTGGCTATTTCAATTTGCAATAGCCAATAGCAAGCTGGCTATTGCACCCGCCCTCTGCTGCTGTCAATCAGCAGAAGAGGACCTGATGGAGTATCATAAACGAAACCTCAGTGACAATAGTTCAGATTGGTGCATTTCTTAAAACGTCAACATCTTACATTATGCTTTAAATTCGTCAGGGGTGTACGGCTGGGTCGTGAGTGGAACCCCTTGGCAGGAAGAAAGAGTCCAAAAAACGGGGTACAGCGGGAAAATCCAAAAGCGTAGTCAGGTCCAAGTCCGGGTCGAGGCAGACATAGCTAGGTTTAGAAGCAAGAAGGCAGGCCGAAGGGTCGATAACGGGGGTTCAGGAAGCAACAGGTGTACACACAGGGAGCTGCCGATCACTCCATAGAGGTAGAATAACTCAGAAATAAGCCAAGGCTCTGCCTGGTTTAAATACACAGGGAAACCAAGGACCACCCCCTGGTTGCCGAGACGACCAGGAAGCTTCCCTAACCAGGAGCCAATAGCAGGGCTGACTGGGCAGATGGTGTGTGCTGGGGACCTCCCCCAGCCTGGCTAGCACCTGAAAACACTAAGTGGCGCAGGTGCGTTATGCGTGCGCTCCCTTGCCCGCACGCGCAGCCTGTGTACCACGTGCGCGCTGGCGGCCCCGGTGCCAGGAGGAGTGGAACCCCCGTGCCCTGCGCCACCGCTGGCGAGCCTGGTAAGGAGCAGCACCCCTGGTGCCCTGACAAAATTATAGCAAGAGGTCACTGTTCATTGGCTGTGTGGGTGTGTCACACTTCCAAATGTCTGTCCTATGCTGATATTATTAGTCTCTTATAGCTGGAAGCATTTTCTATTGCTGGGATCCACTTCCAGCACCCCAAGAAGATACAAACCCTTCCAAGGGGACCTGTCACCCTTTACTTAGTGCACATTACAATGTTGC
This sequence comes from Nanorana parkeri, assembly GCF_000935625.1. Taxonomy (NCBI): domain Eukaryota; kingdom Metazoa; phylum Chordata; class Amphibia; order Anura; family Dicroglossidae; genus Nanorana; species Nanorana parkeri. The sequence goes on from NW_017307249.1 coordinate 481,045, forward strand.
ACCTGTGTGGTGGTCTTCTTGTTTTGCATGAAACCGACACATCTTAAGCCGGCGTCCCCTTTAAATCGTTCTTCGTGTTCTTATTCTTCGTAAGCGGAATCTTCAGAACAAAAAAGAAAAAAGGAAATTAAATTCGATCCTCGTCAGTTCCTGAATGACCCGATCTGTTCATCCAAGAATTTGCTTCCTCTTTTAATGAATGGATTTTCTATTTTTATTTTTTATTTTTTGCTCCTCTCGGTTTCCTGAACTTTGTTAATCGAACTGGCAGGCAACCCGCAAACTCCATGTGTTGCTCGGCGTGGGGACTTTGATGAAAAAGCCATTTACACGTACTAAAAGCCACTTGTGTTCTAACCCCGCTGATCCTGTATGGACACCACCTTCTGCCTCCTACATGCTGCTAAAAATATAACCGGCGTCTTAACTCCTTGCTGCTTGGAGCCGGCTTCCTGATGAGAGGCAAGGTCTCTTCTAAACCCAGCAGCAACAATGTAATATAACGCAGCGTGTCAATCCTAAAATGTGGGGGGCCGCATTAGTCTTCCTTTATTTAGTGTTTTTTTTTCCTTTATTTTCAGCTGCTGTCTCAGCCAGTAAGTCAGTTATTGTTCAGCTTCCTTTAGCAGGCCAAGCTGTCCAACAACACTGACAAGGCGGCTTACAATGGTCAGCATTGCTGCTGTCCTGGTGTGGCTCGATAGAGTTGCCACCTTTTCTTCAATCGAAAACCCGAACATAGTTACATAGTATTTGGGGTTGAATAAAGACATACGTCCATCAAGTCCAACCCATATAGGTCCACGCATCATCTCATTCTTAGGGATTCTGGTATCCCCGGATATTACGGTCCCTCAAGAAATTGTCCAAACGTTTCTTGAACAAATCTACACTCTTGGCTGAGATGACGGCCGATGGCAGTGAGTTCCAGACCCTAACCGCTCTTACTGTAAAGAACCCTCTTCGCCCATTGTGCTGGAATTTTTTCTCCACCAACTTTAGGTGGCGGCCTCTAGTCTTTGTAATGGAGTTAATCTCAAACAGTTTGTTGCCAATGTTGCGGTCACCATTGAACATCTTGTACATGAAAATCATATCCCCCCTTAATCTCCTTAATTCCAGCGTAAACATGTTTAAGGTCAGAAGCCTCGTCTCATAGCTCTGGTCCTCCAGCCCCTCCCCCTCCTCCTTGTCTCATAGCTCTGGTCCTCCATTCCCCTAATTAGTTTTGTTGCCCTCCGCTGGACTCTCTCCAGTTCAAGGACATCCCTTCTCAGTACCGGCGACCAAAACTGGACCGCGTACTCCAGATGTGGCCGAACCAACGATCTATACAGAGGCCCAATTATAGACTCGTCCCTGCAATACATCCCCTTCTTAATACAGGACAAGACCCTGCTAGCTTTGTTTACTGCAGCTTGGCACTGCAAGCTACCTTTCAGTTTGTGGTCTACAACACTCTAGCAATGTGCGGACATTTTTTTGGGAGAATGAGTCACGGCTAATTCATATGTAAATATCAGAGTTGAGACTATTTTCAGTGGGGGGCAGTAGCCCCTATCTTAATTTTGGTTGCCCCTGTCTGCCTGGCATCTTGTGTCCGGGTTTCTGCTGCCATGAACATTTGCGCAAATACCGTGCGACGTAAAAAAAAATTGCAACAAGCATCTTTGCATTCTACAGGGCCTCGGCTTTCAGGAAATATATCATTGTTTGGGGGTCTGAAGCTGTTTTCTAGCCAAAAATTCAGATTTTATCATGTGTGTGCAAAATTTAAGAAATTGCTCCGGGCGGCAAGTGGTTAAAACAATAAAACAAAGGCAGCCGCCACTTTTAAGGAATGGTAATCTGTTATATATTACATTTTTGGATTTAGATACGTCTTAAAGGAGAACTATGGGGTTAGGGCTTTTCCCCATAGTTCTCCTCAGGGTCACGGGAGGACACAAATTAGCGTCCTCCCGTCGCCCAAAGCTCAGTATACCGCGAGCTACAGCTCACTATATACTGCGACGCCGCAGCTGAAGCGGATCCCGACAATTATGTCTGGATCCGCCCAGCTGCGTGAGTGGCAGCTGGATCTGCCAATCTAGAGGCAGAGCCAGCTGTAACCGCCCCCTCCCCCGTCCGTTGCACCAGTCAGCGCTGGCGGATCGGAGCGGGGAGGGGGGAATCCAGCCCCTCCCCTGTCACGGCAGAGAGCCGTGACAGGATCGAGAGGTGAGCGAACGCCGGTATGTGTTCGCTCACCTCCCGATCTACTGAGCCGACCTGTGACAGTCTCATTGTCACAGGCCGGCTAGAACTATGAGGTGAGTGAAAAGCACCCCCCCGCATAGTTCTCCTTTAAGTGCGAGCTACAATTAAAGGTCACGTGTCCTTTAATTGTACCTCATATATCAGAAAAAGAGACCACCAAGCACTTAAAAAAAACAGAACACAATACTTGCTCTGTCATTGTCCTGTTGCAATTTCAACATCTGAGGATTCATATGACATAAAATAACTCCAACCTGGTGAATAAATGTATCCGTGAGATTGTTGGCAATGTTTCCAAGGTTGTTAATTTTTTGATGCGCTCCTGATTGGCAACTGCCTTGTCTATAGACAGTGGGGAAGATTTTCAATGTTTCACAGGTGCACGCAAATTTGAGTCTTGACATAGTTGGCATCCAGTGGCGTAACCAGAGTTGCGGGCGCCCGGGGCAGATCAAAATGTTGTGCCCCCCCAACAACCATTATATCCCCACCTCATCCATACTGCTGTCCCTCTGGTTGGAAGGATAATTCAATACAGTACGCAATACATTATACAACAATGGAGAATGGCAACCAGCTATAGAGGACTACAAATCCCAGCAATACATTATACAACAATGGAGAATGGCAACTGGCTATAGAGGACTACAAATCCCAGCAATACATTATACAACAATGGAGAATGGCAAGTGGCTATAGAGGACTACAAATGCCAGCAATACATATTACAGCAATGCAGAGTAATATGAAGCTACATACTCTATGTTGCTCTGGGTTTGCCGTCTCATGTCTCCAGGGTCTCAGGAGGGTTGTGCGAGCTCTCACTAGGGATCCAGAGAGTTTCACGGGTGCGTGTGGATGCAGTAGAGGCGGCTCCCTAATTAGACTCTCAGGTGGCCAACGAGGACTGTCAGGTGGTCAGTGGCTCTCTGCTGGTCAGGTGGCCAGTGTGGGCTCCCTGATCATTACTGGGAGCTCTGTGGTAGCTCTGAGGTGGGAGGTGGAGGCTCCCTGGTGGTCAGTGGAGGTTCCCGGGTAGATAGTGAGTGCTTCCTGTGTAAGGTGACCATTTGTCCCCAATTTCCGGGGACAGTCCCCGGATTGAGGAGACCGTCCCCAGACAAATTATGTCCCCGAAAATGTAACCGGGAACATAAAATATTTTTTTTACCACTTGCTGTCAGATGCGGCTCTGTAATCGCCAGCCGCTCGTTCCTCAAGTGGGTCCTCGTGAGGCCCCCACGGGCGGCCCTCTACAATGCCTGATTAGAGGGCCACGTCTGCCTGATCCAGCCAGCCGCGGCCCTCTAATCAGGCACTGCAGAGGACCCCCTTGAGGAGCGAGCGGCGGCCGATTAGAGAGCCGCGTCTGATGCGGGCGGGCTGACCGGGA
>NW_017307249.1:484943-508680 GCF_000935625.1 Nanorana parkeri
AGAGAGAGAGAGAGAGAGAGGGAGGGGGAGAGAGAGAGATAGATAGATAGATAGATAGATAGATAGATAGATAGATAGATAGATAGATAGATAGATAGATAGATAGATAGATCATTTTCCAATAAGAGGACCTGTCATGATTCCTCGGGGTGTAATTAGGATAACCAGTGACAGGGATAAAAATACATTTCTTTCTCCCTCGTCTCATATGTGGAAAAACATCTCTCCCAATTAGAAGTGGATTGTTTTCAGTGCGGGGTGATAAGGGCTGTATGCTCTCTGCAGCTGATTATATTCCGGGGGAACATCATCTGATTAATATGAAGATAAGTGCTAATTAAACTCTGATCTGCATGACTAGGAATAGCTAACGACTGTCTCCTGTCCCGATAGACTTGTATAATGAGGCCCAGAGCATCGGACACGTCCTCCTCCTCCAGAAGAAGAAACTTCACAATCATTCCAAAACTTCATCTTTTCTTATTTCTAAAACTTTACAGAACTGCAGAGGGATAAAATATGAGAGTCGTGAGCGGGGGAAAAGGGGTGGTGGGCGATGATCCGATGGGCTTCTGAGTGGGGAAAAGGGGTGGTGGGCGATGATCCGATGGGCTTCTGAGTGGGGAAAGGGGGGGTGGGCGATGATCCGATGGGCTTCTGAGTGGGGAAAGGGGGGTGGGCTTATCAAAGAAACCTTGTTTTTTTATATTTTAACAAACGTGATTAGATATTTGTAATGATCGCATATTATTTGTAGATTTGTAGCTACAGTGATGGATCCAACACTCAGAAGCCCATCTGATCATTTCCCATCCCCCTTCCCCACTCAGAAACCCATGGGATCATCGCCCATCCACCCTTTCTCCAGCCAGCAACCCATCGGATCATCGCCCACCCCCCTTTCCCCACTCAGAAGCCCATTGGATCATGGCCCACCCTGGTGCTGGTGACTTCTACTATGAATTGTTCTGTAATGAGTCTCTGCGTGGAGGAGGCCATCTTGGTAGAGGAGTACGGCTTTCCTTCCTAATGTCAGAGCTGACCTTCCTGATAACTGGTGGGGTATTGATGATGAAAAAGCAGCAGGAGAGGTGGAGGAAGCACAGATCCAGAGTAGATGAAGCAGAAGCAGGGAGATACTCGCACTGCAGGCAGGCCCGGATTCCACACAAGGCCATGCCTTGGGGCGGCAGGGCGCAGAGGGGCGGCAGCAGTGTGGAATCCCCCGACGGCACAGAACATAAAGTTCCGGGCGCCGGGAGGTAAGTTGACTTCTACATTTAGTCCTGCTTTGGGAAGGCGGGACTAAATGTAGTGTGGGGAAGCCGCTTGTTCGTTTACAAGTGTAGCGCTCACCCCCGAAGGAGCCGCTGAATATTGAAATAGGTTCTCCTACCTGTTAGTTCCAGCTGCCAGTCCACTTTGATCAGCAACAGCACACCGACACTCACGTACAGAACGGCTCGAGTCTTAGGGTCTTTTTAGGGTATTTATTTGCAACATCAATAGGAGAGAGAGGGTTTAGACAATACAGTAGTGACATCACCAAATCTCAATGCCAATCCGGTGAGACTAGGCAGCAATGGCTTATGTGATCTCATGGGGTGAGGGTGCAGAACAGGAGGACCTTGGATGCAGTGCATGCATTGCTTGACTGATGGATTCGTCAATTTTTGTCCCTCTGTTAAAACCCCAATAAACACACGGACTGCGCGACATGGATTTTAACGGCCACAGCAGCCCTTTTTTATTAACCAAACAGTTTTAACAATAACCAAAAATAATAAAAACCGCTTAGTCTCTCCGGGTCTGTCTATTTGTAAAGGTGCAATTCATAGGAAAAGGTAGATCCTTCCAAGCAGCACTGCTTAGGCACAATCGGTATTTCTGGATGTTCCTTATTAGAAAGCACTTTTTGTGTAAGTAAGTAAGATTTCAGGAATAAATGTAACAAACTCAAAATATAGAAAAAAGGGAGGATGTTTGGAAGGGTGGGGTTTCTTAGGCACTCTGAACGATGATTCACAAAAGTGTTTTTATATAAAATGTATACATTTTTAGCTCCATGGGAGAACTATGTGGTCAGGCCTTTTCCCCATAGTTCTCCTTAGACCCCGTTCACATGTAGCGACATACCTTTGCAGCGGCCGGGATAGCGCGATTTTCGGGGTGACGTTCCAGCGACGATCCAGCGACGGTAACGCGACCTTCTCCGTCGGGCTCCATAGGAAAAAAGCAAAATTGCGCAAAATCCGTCGAAAAAAGGGTCCGGTAGAAGCGACTTGCGACACATGATTAAATACATGATTTTGCTGCAGCGAAACCTTTTCAGTGTTTACAGATGCGATGGAATATAATAACATGTGCTGAAAAGTAAAATCAAGATGCTTGCAGTGTGACTATGAACCCCACGGGATTTGTTTTCCTCGCATGTGACTCTTCCGTCCAGAGGTTGCTCTCGGGGTGAAGAGTTAATACGTCTGCTCTGTTTCCCCCGTGTCCCGTAGCGTTTCGATCACAGGCGCGATCAACTCTTCTTTTCATCTAACACCTGATAAGCAGCTGCGTCCCACAGCGGCGGCGGTGGCGGCGGCGGCATGATGCAAAATGAGGGAGCGAGGCATAACTCATCGGCGACAGTTTTTTAAATTGAGGTGAAGGATGGGAGGCTCAGGAAGATGCCTATCAGCCCCCGGTTCTCTGTTGGCTGCTGATAATACGTCAAACTCACCCGGCAAAGTACCGCGAATGCGAGTCACAAACCGCAAACGTTTGTGTACGGGCAGCCAAGCAAGCAATATTCAATCACGGGGGCGCCGGGAGTAATGGATGACCCTGCAGACGCTTCTGGTTGCTTCGGACGTCAGGCCTCGGAGGAAATATGTTCCGCGCCTTTTATCAGCGACCCGCCAATGACGGCGGGTTGATAGGACGCGTATTATGCGGTCGCAGCCATTTTTTCTTCCGATAGGCGTTTGGCATCTTCCGTGACACTTTCCCAAAAAGACACTCAGGTTAAATGAAAGATCTTCATCTTAAAGTGGAGCTTCCGGGTCTGCGCGAATACATCCCTCACGTGTCACAATGTTGCAGCAAGAGGATCATTTCCATTCACCTTTCATCATTAAAGGGCAACTCAGTGCTCATTTTGTATGTGATTTCATCAGCATCTGAAACAACTTCAAAACCTCATGACTTTAATATCACTTAAAGAACCCCTCACCGCTTCTCTCAGTCCTGCACGGCACGGATATCTACGTTCTCAGTGATATACGGTGTAGGTTCCCTTTAAATGATGTCTCATCGCCAGCCGCGCCATTGGTCCTCTCTCCTCATCGCCGCGTCTCTGTTTTGCTACGATAGCCGAGCGCCAGCCAACCTTCAGAAGCGTGAAAAGTAAGCGTCGCCCCGTGAAAAGAGCGAATATGGAAATTGCGCGGCTCGCTCCCCTTATCGCCCCTCTCTGTACTTCGCAGGAGCTTAATAAGCTGACACTTTGATATTTCACATCCCATTTTCTGCTCCTCTCTATGGAAAGTGCCGCCGACTTGTAGACGGAAGCTCTCAATTTCCCCGGCCATTGAAGTTCCGGCTTTGTAGTTCCCGATCGCGGCTCGGCGGTAAAAATGCGAGTATCCCTCGCCGGCCTCTTCTTAGAGGATTCCTGAGCCGCGTCCTGTTGTTTTAACAATGGGGATGGATGTAGGACAAGTTATGAAAGAGGATCTTTAAAGTTTTGCTGGAGCTCTTCGGAGATTGTCGCGGGCAATGGGCGAAGAGGGAACATTCATTGGTGGCGACGAGCGCGCTACAACTCTATTAACCCGAAATCAGGGGGCCCCTGTGCACACAGACTGCAAGCCTTTCACTTCATCCCTGTAGCGCTCACCCCCGAAGGAGCCGCTGTATATGAATTGAGGTTCTCCTACCTGTTTGCTCCAGCCACCGGTCCTCTTTGTTCAGCAACAGCACACCGACACTCACGGACAGAATGGACTCGAGTCTCAGGGTCTTTTTGTAGATTTATTTGCAAAGGTCAACAGGAGAGAGGATTTGGGGTCTGAAGGATGCCCTGGTGAGTTCTTCATTGGACTGCTTCCTCTCCTAGCAACCGCTAAGGCCCATAGCAACGGGATCCGGTCAGATGGATCAAAGGTTTCTTTACCAATACTGCGAACAGCCAGGATGGTCCAGTAACTTATAGGAGAAGGGTAGCTATCTCTGGACTTAGGTAAGGACCTCTGGCTTCTTCTAGAACAGACACCTGGAATAGGGTGAGGGATCTCTCTTGTGGGTCCCCGACGGACGCTCTCACAAGCTCCTCTGTAGTACCCCTCAACAAGAAGACTCTACCTCCGGCCCAGCTTCCATCAGGTCTCTTCTCAGAAGTATCTGAAATCTCTGTGCCCTCAGCATCTGCCACTTGCCAAGGAGCACTCCAGATTAGTAATAGTATCCTCTTAGAACAAGGCACCCAACACCTGCCACGTGTATGGGGCCCAAGCAAAGTACCTATGGTGTTCCAGGCCTCTAGGCCCCCAGCACCTGCCATGTGCTGAGGCCCAGGCCATTCATCTGTATCACAGAGACCTCCTAGGGAGAGGCCCCCAGGGGGAAGAGACCTCTGCACAATGTCCCAGACCTTTTATTACCTGCCCTCAGCCATACCTCTGAGTCATCCTACTCAGGGATTGGTCAGGATCAGGTGCATGGTCATAGTCTGAGGATGGATCCTCCCTCACTGTATGCCAAGGCTCCCTTTTCCTCAGCAACAGGAGGAGCAATTAATCTAGCAGACTCAGGGACACCTATGGAATGCAGAGCTCTGAATAATCAGTATCTAGACTGGTTACAGTCCAGACATTCTCTAGATTTAGTAGTGACATTTTAGAGGGCGCTACATCTCCATTCACCTTCTTCTATGGCCAGGCCTGAGACAATGCTCAGATATATACTCTATATAGTCATTGGGGAAGCTAGACATTCTGTCACCTGGGGCAAAGGCTCAGAGTTGTGTGACACCTCTGTTGATGCGCATCGTCCCATTTTCCGAGTAACTATAAAACAGGCGCAAGTACACATGTGCGCACAACGAACTTCCACAGAAAACGTCCATATCCTTAGTTGCTGGATGATCTTCAGCTAGTTCCCTGTGTTCCTTGCTCCTGCCCTGTTTACTGACTTCCTGTGTTTGACCCGGATTACCTCTGACCATTCTCGATTTCTGCCCGCCTCCTGACCTCGGCCTGTTCTTTGAACTTCCTTCTGCTTCCTGTTTTGTACCTTGCTGCTCAGCTAGATTTCTTCAAACATCCGTCTGCCAAGCTATAGAAATGTATAATAAAAGTGTGTGACTGTGGGGAGGACATTAGAGTGTAAGCTCCTCTGTTCAGAGACTGATGTGACTGTGGGGGGGAGGACATTAGAGTGTAAGCTCCTCTGTACAGAGACTGATGTGACTGGCTTAGTGTCCTCTGTACAGCACTGTGGTATATGTCAGAGACATAGAAATCTGTGTATATATTGTGTGACTGGGGGGGGGCGACAACAGTGAAAAGAAACAACTAGAATTTGCTGACCCCGGCAAATCATTGTTTTGGTAAGTAGAAATTGACCTCCCAAGTAATGGAAGACATACGGTAACCCGCCCGGCCTCCCCAAGGTAAGTTCGATCTGTGAAAAGAAAGTCCTAAATAAATAAAGGAGTTGTGTTCCATCTTTCCAATGCTAAAGATTTAACAGAACACACACACGCACGCACACACACACGCACACATCCAACTACACATGTAGTTGTACAAGTTTTGAGCATGGAACTATCTTTAGCTATTGATGTTACAACATGCAACACTCCACTCTTCCCTATTGCTAATGTAGCGCTCACCCCCGAAGGAGCCGCTGTATATGAATTGAGGTTCTCCTACCTGTTGGTTCCAGCTACCGGTCCCCTTTGATCAGCAACAGCACACCGACACTCATGGACAGAATAGCTCGAGTCTTAGGGTTCTTTTTGGGGTATTTATTTGCAAGTTCAATAGGAGAGAGAGGGTTTAGGATCTGTAGGATGCCCTTGGAAATACTTCGGAGGACAGCTTTCTCCCTTAGCAACCGCTAAGGCCGATAGCACTGTGATCTGGCCCCAGAGACCAATAGTAGTAGTAATACTGTGAATAGACACCTGGTGTAGGGTGAGGGATCTCCCTTGTGGGTCCCAGACGGACGCTCGCACTAGCTCCTCTGCGGTACCCTTCAACAAGCAGACTCTCCCTCCGACCCAGCTTCCATCAGGTATTTTCCTCTTCAGGATCTGGAATCTCTGTGCCCTGAGCATCTGCAACTGCCAAGGAGCACTCCAGGTTAGTAGTAGTATCTTCTTAGCACAAGGCACCCATCACCTGCCACGTGTATGGGCCCAGCAAAGTATCAGTGTATCCTAGGCCTCTAGGCCCCTCAGCACCTGCCATGTGCTGAGGCCCAGGCCAGTTCCCTGCATCTCCACAGACCTCCTAGGGAGAGGCCCCTAGGGGGAAGAGACCTCTGCACAGTGTCCCCAGACCTTTTATTACCTGCCCTCAACCATGCCTCTGAGTCATCCTACTCAGGGATTGGCTAGGGTCAGGTGCTGTCACGCCCGGGGGTTGCTCTACAACCAGAGATGGATCACAACTGCAGAGTCTAAAGCATAGTCATAACCTGAGGATGAATCCTCCCTGTATGCCAAGGCTCCCTTTTCCTCAGCAACAGGAGGAGCAATCAATCCAGCAGATTCAGGGACACCTATAGAATGCAGAGCTCTGTATAATCAGTATCTAGACTGGTTACAGTCCAGGTATCTCTAAATTGAATAGTGACATTTTAGAGGGCGCTACACTAATCACTAACGGCATTGATCATGGGCAGTTTTAGTAGTATGATCACATTAGCAGCAAAAATCACCTGTGTGCCCCGGGCTCAGTGTACATGGGCTTGTGTCAGCACTGTCTTTCTCCTCATAGCTGCAGGTTAGAAGAAGGTCAAATGCACCTTTGAAGAAACTCAGTTGGAACTACGTTTTCCCATCAACACAAGAAGTCTGTCCAGTCATCGTCAGACAAAATGTGCCCATCAGCCGGCATCTTTTGGGCAAATCCCATCATAAGGAAATGATCCATAAGACCAGGGACACATTTCCCACAAGGCCACCGAGGCCTGGCCACGGGGCAGCAGGAAGTAGAGGGGCGGCACAGCCGCCGAGTGGGTAGTTTTCTTCTACATTTAGCTTTAGCTTCGGGCAAGCAGGGCTTAGTGTAGAGCGGGGGGAAACCAGTGTTTGAGTACAAGTGATCCCGGTGATGTCCTCCTTACAGTTGGGGGTGAATCATTGTCTATGCTGCAGACTTCAGATGTTACTATCCAAACCTCAGAGACTTCAATATTTGTTCAGTTTTGTTCACATCTTTGGAATAAACAAGACGCGCCCATTGGGGATTGGTCTCAACATGGCTACATGTGTGTTAAGGATCTGTCTGCTAGGGGCCACCCATCCGGAGCATGTGACCTGGACCTCTGAAAACTGCCTGGGATCTCCAGCCTGCAAGGATCAATTATTGGTGGTGAAGAGGGATGAGAATGAGATGCCGCATGCAGAGGTCTCCTGTACCTTCTGGTAGTGACATCACAGCTCTGCCGTGGATGCATGGGATCGGGGCTATGACCACAGCTTGTGCCAGAAGGTTATATCTCTGTCCACTATGGAAGGAAGTCATCAGTTTCTTTAAATAGCAGGGTGTCTAACAAGTCAGTCTCTCCAAGGCACTCTCCTCTTAGGCCCCGTTCACATATAGCGAATTGTCGCGCGATTTCCGCCGCGATATCGCGCATTTTTGCCGCGCGATATCGCGAGAAGTCGCCGGCCAATGTTATTCAATGGAGCTGTCTTAACTCCATGTCGCGCGTCGCTCGTCGCGCGTCGCGGTCGCAAGTCGCTTCTACCGGACCCTTTTTTCGGAGGATTTTGCGCGATTTTGCTTTTTTTCTATGGAGCCCGACGGGGAAGGTCGCGCTACCGTCGCTGGAACGTCGCCCCGAAAGTCGCGCTATCCCGGCCGTGCGGATCCGCTGCAAAAGGTATGTCGCTAGGTGTGAATAGGGTCTTATTGAAGACTATCTAACAGGTCAGTCTCTCCAAGGCACTCTCCCCTTATAGCAGGATTTGTAACAGGTCAAGTCTTCAAGGTACTCTCCCCTTATAACAGGCCATCTAAGAGGTCAGTCTATCCAAGGCACTCTCCCATTATGGCAGGCCATCTTAGAGGTCAGTCTCTCCAAGGCACTCTCCCATTATGGCAGGCCATCTAAGAGGTCAGTCTATACAAGGCACTCTACCCTTATGGCAAGCTATATAATAGGTCAGTCACTCCAAGGTACTTCCCCCTTATGGCAGGCTATTTAACAGATGAGTCTCTCCACGGCACTCTCCTCTTATGGCAGGCTATATAACAAGTCAGTCTCTCCACGGCACTCTCCTCTTATGGCAGTATATAAAACAAATTAGTCTCTCCAAGACATTCTCCCTTTAGGGCAGGCTTTCTAATCGGTTTGTCTATCTAACGCACTATCCTCTTATAGAAGGCTATTTAACAGGGCATTCTCTCTTAGCCTGCCATAAGGGAGCGTACCTAAGAGAGAATGACCAGTTAAATAGCCTTCTATAAGAGGATAGTGCGTTAGATAGACAAACCTATTAGAAAGCCTGCCCTAAAGGGAGAGTGTCTTGGAGAGACTGACTTGTTATATAGCCTGCCATAAGAGGAGAGTGCCTTGGAGAGACTCATCTGTTAAATAGCCTGCCATAAGGGGACAGTACCTTGGAGTGACTGACCTATTCAATAGCCTGCCATAAGGGTAGAGTGCCTTGGATAGACTGACCTCTTAGATGGCCAGCCATAAAGGGGAGCGTACCTATCTAACAGATCAGTCTCTCCAAGACACTCTCCCCTTTTGGCAGGCTATGTCGCAGGTTAGTCTATCTAAAACACTCTCCCCTTATAGCATGCTATCTACCAGGTCAGTCTCTCTAATGCACTCTCCCCTTATGACAGGCTATCTAGCGGGTCAGTCTCTCTTAGGTATGCTTCCCTTATAACAGGCTATCTAGCGGGTCAGTCTCCCAAAGGCACTCTCCCCTTATGGCAAGCTATTTAACTGATCAGTCTCTCTAGGCTTTCCCCCTTTATGGCAGGCTGTCAGGGACCCAGGGGGGCCGTTCCTCGTCAGGTTCGCAGGCGCGGGCATCGGCACAGGTAGCTCCTCCTCCTCCTCCCCCTGGCAGGGCATCTGGCGCTGGTGTGGCCAGTGCGCGTGCGCAAGTCGCGTAGTGCGCCTGCGCAATTCCAAGCCACAGGTGCTACTCAGGCTGGGGGAGGACTTCAGCCTTCACCATTTGCCCTCAGCCTTGTGATTGGACTCTGACTGGGGAAGCTTCCTGGTTGCCCTGGCAACCAGGGGGCGGTCCTGGGTTCCCTGTGTAATTAAAGCTGGTCAGAGCCTTGACTCATTGCTAAGTTATTCTACCTCATGGTGAACACCCAGCTCCCTCCTGTGAACCTGTTTGATCTGACTTCCCGGCTACCGACCCTTTTGCTTGACCCTTCGACTACGATTCCTGCTGCCCGCCACGACCCGGAACTGGACCTGACTACCCGATTGGATTATACTTTTGTACTGCACTTTTTGGACATTATTAATTCCTGCCAAGGGGTTCCACACCTGGCCCATTATTCCAGCCCTGACACAGGCTATCTAGCAGGTCAAGTCTCTCCAAGGTACTCTCCTCTTATAGCAGGCAGCCATCCCTCGGCTAGTCTTCAGATCTTCCTGGGTTGGCCAAATCCTTTGATAAAAATAATCACCTGGCATTCAAATTTGACAATCCAAACTGTGAGCGTGGGCGTTGCAGAGGAAGAAAGCGTGCCGTCTTTATGCTTTGCCTCTGTAGACAGAAGAAAGTTAGATGTTTCCTCAGCTGACAAACACAAGGAAACTGATTGATGTCACCCGGGACGGGACACAACACTGCATAAGATTACCGGGGGATAATAAGACACTTCTGGAATGTGTTATGATATCAGCTGCCTACGTTCAGCCAAATCAGATGGAGTGACGATGACGGGATAATGAACGGTGTGTCTGTATGGAGGTGGCAGCAGACACATCATCTGTCTTGTGGTACAGAGGAGACATCTTCCACAATATTCCCAGGAGGATGCATCATGCAATGTACTTACAATGGAGTATACAATTAAAGGTGGGCATAGGCCGATGAGGGCATGAGAAGGGCATGGCCGGAACTAAAGGTTTATACATTATATCAACCGGCTGTTACATTAAAGCTGAGGTTTAATCTGCTCCTATGTTACGTTCCCTGGTTCCTCCCCTCCCCCCTCATCTACATGCTAATGAAATGTTTAAATAAAACCTTTCCATTTTCCTTAAAAAAATGTATTATAGATCAAGTAATGTCATCACTGAGACTCTGTACTTCTCTACAGGGGCGTCGCGAGGCTAGGTGACATCCGGAGCGGTTACCGAGTTTCACCCCGCCGACTCGCCACTGCGCATGCGCGTGACGTCTCCGAGAAGAGTGCCGCGCGATGATGATGACGGCACTTTTCTGATACCTGCCGGCCGCCATCTTGGTGGACGCCGGCAGAGAGAGGAGGGGACAGTCACCCGGTGGGATAAGGTATGCCGCTGGGTCCCCTCTCTCCTGAGACTGTCGGGCGTTCGGTCCATGACCGAGGGCCCGACTTTTCAGAGGGGGTGACACCAAAATGACTGTCAGTCATTTTGGTGTCACCCCTTCAATGGTGTCTCCCGGGTGGGGGCCGCATCCCCCTTGTGACGCCACTGCTTCTCTAAGCAACGCAAGCAGATCATGACTGGTGGGAAGGGCCGGCAGGGTGCTATACATAGCTTCCTAAAAACAGCACAGCACCCTGCCTCAGGAGTCCTCAGTACTGGTGCCAGCAGAGGGTTGGCTTTTGGGAGGAGTTATGCAAATATCAGAAAGCATGAATCACGGATGCATGGAAGTATCCAACCGCCTTCATGGACCAGTGTCAGTCTGGAAGAGTAGCTGCACAGCCTCCAGCCAGGAAATGAGGCGGAGCTCTATCTGACTTGCTGCCGCTTCTAATGCACATTGTGAGAAGCTCGCGGTGTGCAGTAAAATCACAGTAAGGTATCATTCCCCGGCTTAGAGTCGGGCTGTACAGATCCATGCAGCATGCATGGCCATATCGGGCCGTTGCCGGGAGGGACATGTGCTGTGTGTGATTGTATGCAGCAGCCTGTTCTTCCCTATGGGAGAACGGGGCTGTATGCTGTCATACACTCAAACATGCTGCACATCCGTGCAGGTGTCCGTGCTCGGACGCAGACAGGATCCATCCGGTCTGCGTCCGAGTACAGCGCCCGTACGGATGCGCAGCTCGGGTGAGCATACAGCTGCGTCCTCCCATAGAGAAGAACAGGCTGCTGTGTACAATCACACGCAGCACATGTCCTTCCTGGGAACAGTCTGTTACAGCCGTGCATGCCACACAGATATGTACAGCCCGACTCTAAGCAGGGTGATGGAGGCCTAAACAATTTTAGTCCAGCAGAGGAACCAGTACAACTGTGCAAGACTGAATGGAAGACCGGAGTTCAGCTTTAACATTTGTGCTTGGATTTCTCAAGACTCTGCGTTTATAACACTGCAGCAAAGAGGAGGAGTGCAGGCAGACACCTACTTGTCTTGAAGAAAACATTAGCAAATCGGGCAAGGCTTTTTAGATTGTCCATCCAAATTGTCCACAGTTGTGAGAGATATCCCAGTAAAGAGATGCCCAAGACAGTAGCATATTTTCCCTTATGGAGGTCCATGGTGGAGAATATGATATCTGGATGGTAAATGTAATTAGAACAGTAGAGAGTCCCGAGATCAACTCAACTCAAGGATATCATGTCTGCTTTCCAACACACTCACTGGTATTATGCATAGTATGTAAACTGTTAGAGGGAATTATTAAGGACTACTTAGTGGAATTCGTCCGGGATCAGGGCATAATAACTGATAACCAGCATGGATTTAGGAAGGATCGTTCCTGTCAGACCAACCTGCTGACCTTTTACGAAGAGGTAAGTAGAGATCTGGATGGAGGGAGGACGGTGGACGTGGTTTATCTAGACTTTTCCAAAGCATTTGATACGGTGCCACATAAACCCTTGTTATACAAGCTGAGGGCTATGGGCATAGATGAAGTAGTGTGCACGTGGATAGAAAACTGGCTAAAGCAACGTGTACAAAGAGTATCGCTAAACGGCACCTTTTCAGACTGGGTTGAGGTCATGAGTGGCGTGCCCCAGGGTTCTGTGTCCCATGCTTTTTAACCTATTTATTAATGATATAAGGGGAGGGAGTAAGTAGCCTGTCTCAGTGTTTGCTGATGATACGAAAATTGGGAGGGTAATAGACATGGATTTAGATGTTATAACATTACAGGAGGACCTGGATAGAATCGGGGAATGGGCAACTGTATGGCAGATGAAGTTCAATGTAGATAAATGCAAGGTAATGCACTTTGGAGTTAAAAATAGGCAAATGGACTATACACTGTGATGTTGGGGAGGTTAGCACAAACGGCGAGCGCTTAAGGACCAGTCATGAAGCCGTTTTCACAGAACAAAGGGCAGTCTTTTATTAATTCCAAAGGCAGAAAAAGGAAATCCAACATAAATAGCTTTCTTCAGCGGACATATCAGCTCACCCTTCACAGGTTATCCTGTTCAGTGTCTCAGGACCTGACGGTTTGCCTCAACAGAATCTCTTCCTGGATATTCTGTGCCTTTGAGCATCTTTTGAATTCACCCACACACCTAGTGTGCCTGCCTGGCTCTCTCTGGCTCTCCAAGCCTTCCAGCCTCCAACACATACACAGCCTCCTGGCTTCTGGGTGGAGTCCGCCTGACTCCTGGACACAACCTGTCCCTCTGCCCAGCAGGAGCCCAGAACACTAGCCAGCACCCTTCCCATAAGTGCTGTGCACAGGTGTGCAATTAGGTGCTGGCCACTATTAAACAATGGACCCAGGAATGGAGATTTAATTCCTCCCAATTCTCTTTGAAATCTCCCAGTTCCAGGATCCCATACCAAATCCAGGTTTTCTAGGGAGAGAACTGAAAAGCCAGTTCTTTCCCAGCAAAATAATTTGTTTCCTGGAACTGCTCAGCCCCTCTGGCTGAGTGTCCTGGGTGACTACAACCCCCAGTTCTACCGTGGGATTGTCACACAACACCACAACACTTATGGGTGCGCCACTAGGGAAGTCGGAAACGGATTTGGGGGTGATCATACACCACAGAATGAAGAATAGCTTGCAGTGCCAGGCTGCTGTAAACAAAGCAAGTAAAGTCCTGTCTTGCATTAAGAAGGGAATGTATTGCAGGGACAAATCTATAATTGTGCCACTTTACAGATCAATGGTTCGGCCACATCTGGAGTATGCTGTCCAATTTTTTACTCACCAATACTCAGAGAGATGTCCTTAAGCTGGAAAAAGTCCAGAGGAGGGCAACAAAACTCATTAAGGGGTTCGAGGACCTAAACTATGAAACAAGGCTGTTAAAATTAAATATGTTGTAGTTGGAGGTTAGGAGATTAAGGGGGGACATGATATTCCTGTATAAACTGTGCAATGGTGACAGCAACATTGTTAACAAACTGTTCACAGTTAGCTCAGTAACAAAGACCAGAGGGCACCAACAAAAATTGGTGGAAAAAAAATTTCAACACACAGAGCGCAGGGGGTTCTTTACAGTTAAGATCTGGAACTCGCTGCCACAGGAAGTGATTTCAGCTAAGAGTGTGGAAGCATTCAAGAAACTCTTGGACGAGTTCCTCGGAGAGCATAACATACAGGGGTACAGGTACGCCTAAGAACAAGATCACACATGGACTCATACACACGCACACACCTGCTCAAACATAAATGCATACACGCAATAGGTTGGACTTGATGAACTTCAGGGATGTGGAAATTTTGGAAAAAACTACTTGTCCAAGGACTAAAGCAGGGGCCCCATCTACTTGTCCCTCATGACAATCTACTTGTCCTGATACAAAAAAATGTATTTTACCCAAACCGTATTTAGCAGTGCCAAGAAGAGTTTCTCATTGGTCAGTGGCGTCAGGTGACTGCGCTGACCAACGAGTGCTTGCAATTTGCGAGCGAAAGTCAGAATACATGGCACAATTACAGATGGTACACCCATATTGGCAGATGGGAAGGACTGTTGCCTGAAAGGTAAGTATAGCGGGAGGGGTAGGGGGCCAGATTTGAGCAGGTAATTCAATTTTTCCAAATTACTTGGGAAAGTGAATTTACCCTTTAGGGCTGGTGCAGACTTGGGCGATCGTGTGCGGTTGCATGCAGCAGTTGCCGAGCGGGCCCATTGATTTCAGTGGAGTTACATCCGTGTGGCAATCACTGAAAAAAGGTACATGTACCTTTTTTCGCAACACGCACCATGCAGTGTTTTCAACCGTGATTATATCTGATTGCACAGGCAGTATAGTGGCGGGAAACCGCGTAATCTGCCAGGCGTGACTGGGGTGCCATTAGACAATAATGGCACCGCCAGTGCGATCGGCGGTGGTATGTGATTCTGTGACTGCTAGGCCATCCACACGATTTTGTGCACAATTGCCATGCAACGGATCACCCACTCCAATCGCACACAATACCCCATGCATGCAGATGGTGGGTGCAGCAGGGTTTTTGTTTTTTTTACTTTTTGTTTTTACTAATCTAATATTGCTTATTTTTCATTCTCATTTTTTTTAATTATTTTTTTACTTTATCAACTTTTTATTTTTTCCAGTTTTATGTATTTACATTTTTAACTGTCATTTTGTTTTTGCTTTTTTTTTCACTTAACTTTATTGCCATTACACAAGGGCTAACAAGCCCCTGTGTGAAAGCATTTGGAGGTGACAGGTTCTCTTTATTGACCCTATCACCTCCAACACAGGAGTTCTAGCACAGTGCTGTGCTCGTTCTCCTGTGACAGGAAGGCTGCATTCCTGTATCACTTCACACACGGAGCAAAGAAGCGTTCTTTGCTCCGTGCTGTAACCTAATCTAATTTGCCTGGTCCCGGGTCCCCCACAAGAGGGGGGGACCCAGAAGACCAGGGCAGAAAAGAAGCCAGCGTGCAGCCAGAGACAGCCGGGAGAGGTACATGGCTGGCCCGCTTGCCGGCCGCCGGAGATAAGATAGATAGAGAGAGGAGAGGGGGGAGGAGGAGAGGGGAGGGGGGAGCGAGGGGAGTGAGATTCAGGCTCCTTACAAGTGATTTTGGACGGCTGTACAGCCGTTCAAAACCACTTGTACGGAACGGCTCCCATACTACATGTAGCTGTGCTGCTTGCCCGCAGCCGGGCTAAATATAGAAAAAAACTACTCGCCCGACGCCCGAAACTGCCTGTCCCGGGCGTCGGGCGATAGGAATTCCACACCCCTGAACTTACGTCTTTATTCAACCTCAAATACTATGTAACTATGTATCTCATGTATCTCATGGCCAAGTTAGATGGGTCTCATTGGGCCTCTAGATGTTTTATGAGATATATAATCTACTACGCAGGTCAAGCTGTACTTACTCAGCGCATCTTGAACTGTGACTGATCGCTTTCAAGGTATGAGTCCACAAACTATGTCTACGTCTATCCTTTGACATTCCATATTATGTCTTTAGTCCATTATATGTCCCTTTTGAATCTCATCGCATCCAGCCTTCCATATCCCTACTGGATTATACTTATGATCACACACTCTCTTTCCTTCTTTCTCCTCTATGCTCTATTGCTTCCCCTGCTCCTACCTTTTCTTACTATTCCACACTTTTCTCTCTTCTTATGTCAAATATCAGTTATAATTTTTGTCAAGAGTTATGGCTGCATTACATGATGTGTTTTATCCATGCATATATGCTGGATATACTGTTATCCCCGGTTCTGTACCGTCAGTGGTCTTTGTATTAGTTATTGCTGGCATACCCTCAATGCATTATGACATGTATGTGGCTGTTATTTACCGTATATAAATTGCACCATTATTGGTTGTGAGAAAACTTAATAAAGATTTATATGCTTAAAAAAAAAAGAACAGTAGAGAGACGGTCAGGAGCAGAGTATTTTCTACCTAGTGGAGGTTCATGTTGGAAGATGTTGGAAGATGTGATATCCTAGTGGTTGTTATAATCAGAAAGGTAGAGAGAGGGTCAGAAGCAGGGTATCTTCTACCTTATGGAGGGTTATTTTGTTAAGCTGTAATATCCTGGTGGTAAATGTGATTAGAAAGGTAGAGAGAAGGTCAGGAGAAGAGTATCTGTAGCCTAGTGGAGGGCTATGTTGGAGGTGTGATATCCTGTTGGTGGGTGCAACCAGAAAGGTAGAAAACAGGTCAGTAGAAGAGTATTTTCTATCCAATGGAGGATCATGTTAGAGGATGTGACATCCTGGTGGTGGGTGTAACCAGAAAGTAGAGAGAAGGTCAGGAGCAGAGTATTTTATCCCTTATGGGGAGAAATGTTGGAGGTGTGATATGCCTTTGATTGGTGTAACCAAAAAGGTAGAGAGAAGGTCAGGAGAAGAGTATTTTTGATCTAGTGGAGGGTAATGTTGGAGGGTATCATATCCGGGTGGAGGTGGGAGTGATCAGAAAGTTAGAGAGAAGGTCAGGGGCAGCGTGTTTACTACCTTATGGAAGGCCATGTTGGAGATGTGATTTTCTTGGTAGAGAGAAGGATGGGGGAAGAGTATTTTCTACCTCATGGAGGATCAAGTTGGAGGTGTCATATCTGGTTGGTGGTGGGTGTACTCAGAAAGGTGGAAAGAAGGTCAGGAGAAGAGTATTTTCTGCCTTATGGGGGGTCATGTTGGTGGATGGGATATCCTTAGTGGTTGGTGTAACCAAAAAGTAGAGAGAAGATCAGGAGAAGAGTGTTTTCTACTTTATGCAGGATCATGTTGGAGGATGTGACATCCTAGCAATGGGTGTAACCAGAAAGTAGAGAGAAGGTCAGGAGAAGACTATTTTCTATCTAATGGAGGGTCATGTTGGAGGTATGATATCCGGGTGGTGGGTGTAATCAGAAAGGAGGAGAGAAGGTCAGGGTCAATGTGTTTTCTACCTTATGGAGGGTTATGTTATAGATGTGTTTTTCTTGGTAGAGAAAAGGCCAGGACAGAAGTATTTTCTACCTCATGGAGAGTCATGTTTGAGGCAACATATCTGAGTGGTGATGGGGTGTACTCAGAAAGGTGGAGTAAAGGTCAGGGAGAGAAATTTCTACCTTATTGAGGGTCATGTTGCAGATGTGATTTTCTTGGTAGAGAGAAGGTCAAGGGATGAGTATTTTCTATGGAGGATCCGGTTGGAGGGGTCATATCTTTTTGGTGATGGGTGTTATCAGAAAGGTTGAGAGAAGGTCAGGGGAAGAGTATTTTCTACCTCATGGAGGTTGGAGGGGTCATATCTTTTTGGTGATGGGTGTTATCAGAAAGGTGGAGAGAAGGTCAGGGGAAGAGTATTTTCTATCTCATGGAGGGTCATGTTGTATAGCTGTCATCTGGGCGATCATGCTGGGAATTGTACTTCTTCCATGGCCTAATACCAGTATGCCTCTCAGCAGTGACATTTATCTTCTGTGATCCAGGACTTTAGATTTCAGGGTGTTGAAGATTCCTTGTTTATGAAGACATCTTTGTTTGGTGTTGTGATTGGATGCAGACTGGAAAGGAAAGGAGGGGGCACTGACCTCTATAACGCACCATTTCATTACAGAAACTCTACGGCATTAAATCAGATTGTTGTCGCGAAGTTAAAAGGTTGCGTTCTTCTCTTCTCATGTCTGGCCTCGGGCTGTTGTCATTTTCTATTGCACGCGCTATTCACTGCTTCTAAATGCAAATGTGATCTGCGGGACTTTTGGGAAATCAGTCCGCCAGGCATGAAATGGAGGAGCCCGATGATTGAGGAAATGTAACCGGCAATGTGACTTGTGCAAATACTGATTACCAACAAGGCAAACAGGGGAGGAAAATAAAAACTCAGAGAGTGCCGATAATGATCTCTAAAGGGGATCTCTAGGACTTTACTGAGAACAGATACATTTATCTCAAAATCTGTTTACTGTCTAATATTTGCTTTTTCTCAATTTTAATCGATTTATACATTCCACCTCTAATGGCTGTCTGTATATCCAGGGCCGTATTAAGAGCATTACGGACCTGGTGCTGAGGGTTTTGATGGGCCTTTTCATGGAAATGTCGACGTTCGCTAGGGCCCTCTTCCTCCTGTCCGGTCTGTGATTTGTAGTCTCTCTACAGCTTGGAATCAGTGGTGGAGTGTCAGGGCCTGGCTGCAGCTGTGAGCCTGGTAGATCTGCCACTGAGTATCCACTGAGTAGAGGCCCGCCGGCTCCTCACTAGGGCCCCGAGAGGCCCCAGCGAGCCTAAATGCCTGATTGCGGCCAGTCACCCACCCGGATACCGAGGTGATCAAGGTCGGCCGGGCCTATTTGCAAGGGTGGGCCTGGAGCAGCACGTTAATCCGGCCCTGAGTTAGGGTTGCTGCCTTTTCTTCAACCGAAACCCAAACACTCTAGCGACGCGCTGACATTGTTTTTGGGAGAATGAGTCGTGGCTTATTCATATGTAAATATCACAGTTGAGACTATTTTCGGTGGGGGGGCCAGTAGCCCCTATCTTAATTTTGGTTGCCCCTGTCTGCATGACATCTTGTGTCCAGGTTTCTGCTGCCATGAAACCCGGATACAGTATTCAAAACCCGGACTGTCCAGGTGAATCCTGGACAGGTGGCAATCCTACCCTGAGTATATGACATAGCGTTAGCAGCCTGCCTTCTCAACAACTGCTGAGATTGATCTCATCGACATAGAGAATCATTATTATCAAGCTGGAAACATATTTTACATTCTGATTGTGCAATCTCCTTTAGATCTACCATCAGCTAAGTAAGGCCTGGAGCTATGGAAAGCAGAGGAATGAGCGGAAGGCCTGCATGACAAGGCTGGGAAGGGGAACGAGGACAGGAAAGGGTTAAGGAGTGATAGAAGAAAGGGTATAGAAAGGTCACTTACTTGATTGGTGGAGGGGGTGGTCCAGGAGGGGCTTCAGGAAAGTTAGCCAGGAAGGGGGAGTCCGGAAGGTCAGTTGGGAGTCCTGCAAGATAGGAAGAACTTCCCACCCACCCGCCCCATAGGAGGTGGTCTATGTTTCTGGATATTTGTCACAGCTGGGGGTTGGCGGTTTGGATCCTTGGAGGCAGTGGTTAGTGGGTACATATCTGGACGGGGGACCCATCCGTGGTATGGGTGTCCTCCAGTAGTCGGACGGTCAGATTGGTATGACCGGTAAATATTGGACCAACGTGGGTCTGTGGGCAATCTAGTTACGTCCCTGAGGCGGTGTATGTCGGCTAGAGACATTCAGTTACAGAAAGGTGCCCGCAGATACTGGTCCAGTTATGGAGTACAATTGCCTTCAAGGACCTTGAAACCAAACAAGTTGGTACAGGTGTTTGGTTGTTAATATGGTTATTTATAATGTTATTTATAAGTGTTTTTTAATAAAAGGCTGCTGTGGCCATTTAAATTCCCATTGTTGTGTAGTGTAGTTATTGGGAAGTGGGTAATGTAAAAGGGACCTCTGAGCTACCTAAGTCATGTAGTGCACGGGCCTGCTTGATTGGATACAAATGCAATGAACTGTTGAGGTTTGACCTCATATTGTATAGTTTTGCTAAGTATATAGTGCAAGGGCCTGCCTAATTGGATACAGATTGATTGGATAGATCAGGTAGGTCCTCATATTGCTTAGTTTTACATTCTTTTTTTTGTCCATAGACAATAAAATACTCTTTGCAAAGCAATGCTTCCAAAAGAAGAGTTCATTCCCCCTTACAAAAATATATATCTCTCTCTGTAAAGAAATAGAAGTGGTCACTGCTCATCCATCTTCTGCTGTCGCTAGAGCATGCATTCCTGCTCTAAGGAAACAATCTGCGCCCCCATCCGTTGCTCAGCGGTTCTCCAGAATGAATGACACAAATCTTATGGAAGATCTCACAGCTAAGTTCTATGGTCGAGAGGAGAAGTTTCTACACATCTGGTTTTACTGAATAGATTTCCAATTTTCCTCGGATGTCTTGGTGACCTGTGATTCTGGGTCTATGGCGCCAGCGGACCTGGTAGGATCTTGCAGGAGATGTGTTCCATTCTTATCCACCTTCTCTAGCATTCTCTTCTCCTTCCATCTTTATTTTCTTCCTTCTCCTATCTTTGTTCGTTTCCTCTTATACTTGAGTTCAAGTGACACTGAACTCAGGTTTAAAGTCTTAAAAATACAGTACATTCAAGTACCTTAACTCTGAACAACAATGTATCTTATTTGTGTGTCACTCGGCTGTAGATCCTCCAATCATCTCTGAATTGGTGCTGACACTGTCCTTCCTTCTGGAACAGAACGAAAATCCGTTAACGGAATTTCGTATTTCCTGTCTGTGTATTGTAATGCAACCCTCAGCAGCAGAAGAGAAAACCTCTGATTGGTCAACCAAACGAAATCGAAATCCGTTAACGGAATTCGTGATCCGAATTTCGGATAAAAAAAAAAACTCATCAACTCCAATATTAACAAAGGTATTTTGCTTATTGACTTCCTCATAACGAATGTTCGTAAAGTAACGAAAATGTGCCGAAACTAACGAAAATTCGTATTTCGTACAAATCCGAATTGAGTTTCGGACACGAATTACGAAATACGAAATAACGGATATTCCGAAACGAAACAAAACTAATTTTTTGACGCCGCACAAGTCTAGTGCGCAGGTACGAGAGCGGAACTGGTTAAATGTTGAATTTTCCAGTAGAGATGAATCTTCCTTGTACCGCGGCGCAATAATATTTCCTCTCCAGCTTCCCTTGTATGTACTCCGATCACAGTCAGAAGAACCTACATTACACAGCCGTGTCCAGCAGCTAATCCATTAGCAATCCCCGGGCTCCGATGTACGACGGGTCTATAGAAGCCCGGCCGCCGGACTCCGAGATGTTTTCTCATTCAGAGATTTGATGAATTAAGTTATTTTTCGCTAGCCCGGTGCCGGAATATAAAAATAACCAATCTGCGCGGAGCGACGGCCGATCGATGGGTCTCCGGGAGAAATGTCAGAGATATTGACCACGCCGGCAGGAAATATGAGGGAGGAATGCACCTCCGAAATAGACCGGCGAGCCTCGGAGCGCGAGATAGAAGTGTCAGAGAGGTGGTTAAGGGGAGATTTATCTGCAAAGCACCTTTTTTTCACGGATGGAGCAGGACCGAGAGGAGCTGGAAAAACTCTCTGCAAAGTCATGCATTGATTCATGAATTGATGAGCGTGTTCTGCAAACAATTATCAAGTTGAGATGAAGGAAAAAAAACTTTGAAGGCGCTTAACTCCTTCGCCGGCGCCGGTGACAGTTCAGAAAGTCGGTTTACTTGCTGACAAATTCCATATTCATTCGCAGATTGTGTCCTTGCCAGCGATGTCGTGCACGGGTGTCCCCCACACCGCGTACAGGTATCTCTACGGGAGGACCAAATGTGTGACCACACCAGACAATGTTTATGAGCACGCAGTTTATTCAACTCACCGAAATCAAGTGACCACAAGCAGGGCAGCCATCAGGGGGGTACGGCCGATACTCATGTAAGGGGCCCGGGAAGCCTGGGGGGCCCACCCGGGTCCCTTACATGACTATCGGCCGACGGTGAAGGGCAAAGAGGTGGAGGCCTGGCCCTAGCAGCGCAGGGCCCCACCATCGCCACTCCAGCGGCTTGGAGACAAGCTAGGGCCCCATCAGCGACGCCACTTCTGGCCGGTCTGGCAGCAGACGAGGCCATGTGTGCAGGCAAGAGGAGCTAGGAAGGAAGGAAAGGAGGGAGGAGAGGTATGCAGCCCTAACCAGCCCACCCGAGACCCCTTCAGAGCCCACCATAGACAGTCTCAGATGGGCTGTGCAGGATCTATGGTGGGCTCTGCAGGGTCACTCTCAGGTCCTGTGTCCAGCGCGTCACTAAGCCCTGCGTCCAGCGCGTCACTAAGCCCTGCGTCCAGCGCGTCACTAAGCCCTGCGTCCAGCGGCGCGGGGGGAGGGTGGATGTCCCGGCCTAAAGCCGTGTAAGGGGCCCCAAAATTTCTGATGGCTGCCCTGACCACAAGCAAGTAATAATAGCTAACTAAATGCAAATACAATCACAGACAACAGGGCAAGTGAAACCTGAAGAGCAAGGCAACACAAGGGGAGCCACGGAGTAATAGTCAGGGTACAAGGGGGCACCAGGATGCAGGAAACAGGTCACAGGAATCAGGAAATGGCAACAATACTGTGGCACCGGGCTCACTGCAGGGAGGGATTAAATACCCTCCCAGATCATCAGCAGGTGGTGCCTATTTCAGTGGCGTAACAATCGCCATAGGGCCCGGCCAGGACACCCCCCTGATGCCGTGCGGGCCGCCTGGGTCGCTATGACTTCGAACGCGCCGATGTTCAGATCACTGTCAATGATCTGTGCAGCGCTGCGTTCGTCTCCACAGCCGCTGCTGAGTCAATGAGAGCCAGCAGCAGCTGTGGAGGAGGCTGGATCCGGCAGAGGAGGAGGAGGCGGGGCCCGGGGTCAGCAACAGAAGAGGCGGGGCCGGTGACGGAGGAGGAGGCGGGCCCGCCGACGGAGGAGGGAGCGGGCCTGGCGACGGAGGAGGGAAGACGGAGGAAGAAGAGGCGGACAGTACCATTACATTAAGCAGTGCCTTCAGGGGGACAGCAGTTGGTGTAGTATGGTACTGGAGTGCTCCCTGTCACTGCGCTGGCCGGAGGGAGTCCCCTGTCATCCCCTTAATACAGTGTGTCCCTGCAGGCTGATACCATCTCTCCTGCTCTTCCCCCTCACATGCTACCACCAAACTAGGTCTTATTTTCGGGGAAACAGGGCAGATTACAGTCTGCGTACTGATGCCTGATATACGATTACAATGCATGTCAATGTTTGATCATATTTGTTTTGCTCTTTTCTAAAATAAAAAACTAACATGCTAAAAAAAAATACAAAGATACAAGCGATGGATCCTGTGTTGATTGATGCAAAATCAAGTGTACATCCCAGCGAGCTCCTCAGACCAAAGAGCAGACTCCTCTCACATGTTCCACCAATGTGACTTACTCATAGAGGTCCCATGTGAGCAGGGCCGGATTTACTCTCCTGCCGCCCCAAGGCCAGGTTCCGCAATGCACCCCCTTCCCCCGCCCCCCATCAACGGAGAATGGCAACCAGATGACAGGGCGGCAGGGTTAGTTTTATTTTTTTATTGACGTTGCTGGAACTCCTGTGACAGGTGAGAGGGGAAGAGCGCAGCACAGCACAGCGCAGCACAGCTCTCCCCTCTCACTGTATACACGGAGCAGCAGGGTTAGCATTAACCCGGCCGCTCTGCTCACTGCAGTCAGAGACTCGGCGGCGGAGGACGGAACCAGAGGAGAGAGGTAAGTGCAGGGAGGAGGGGAGGACGGAACCAGAGGAGAGAGGTAAGTGCAGGGGGGAGGGGAGGACGGAACCAGAGGAGAGAGGTAAGTGCAGGGAGGAGGGGAG
>NW_017307249.1:509996-512176 GCF_000935625.1 Nanorana parkeri
GGAGGGGAGGACGGAACCAGAGGAGAGAGGTAAGTGCAGGGAGGAGGGGAGGACGGAACCAGAGGAGAGAGGTAAGTGCAGGGAGGAGGGGAGGACGGAACCAGAGGAGAGAGGTAAGTGCAGGGAGGAGGGGAGGACGGAACCAGAGGAGAGAGGTAAGTGCAGGGAGGAGGGGAGGACGGAACCAGAGGAGAGAGGTAAGTGCAGGGAGGAGGGGAGGACGGAACCAGAGGAGAGAGGGAAGTGCAGGGGGGAGAGGAGGACGGAACCAAAGGAGAGAGGTAGGTGCAGGGGGGAGGGGAGGAGGCTGCACACTGTTTACATGTGATCTCGGCGACATCGCCGATTTCACATGTAAACGTACAATCGGCTTCCCTCACTCTACATTTAGCTCGGCTTGTACAAAGCAGGACTGAATGTAGAGAGGGCAACTTCCCCACAAGGACACCGCTGCCGCCCCTCTGCGCCCTGCCGCCCCGAGGCCGGGCCTCGATGGCCTTGTGGGGAATCCGGGCCTGCATGTGAGAGGAGTCTTCTCTTTGGTCTGGGGAGTTCGCTGGGATGTACACTTGATTTTGCATCAATGAACACAGGATCCATCGCTTGTATCTCGCGGAGTGCGCTTATTCTTTGCGTCCCGTTCATGCATGGTGAGCACATACATTACAAGCGGCACCTGCGGGGGAAATACGGGGCGAGCTGGGCTGCGGAGTCGGAGCGGCGAGG
This sequence comes from Nanorana parkeri, assembly GCF_000935625.1. NCBI lineage: Eukaryota > Metazoa > Chordata > Amphibia > Anura > Dicroglossidae > Nanorana > Nanorana parkeri. The sequence continues at coordinate 510,723 of NW_017307249.1, forward strand.
ATTTTTGCAATATCAATTTTTATTATTGTTTTAAAAATTCACAATGATTCAGGTTTTCTTTGATAGTATATGATCAATGATCGATCAATGAGTGTATTCAGAGCAAATGCATCATAAAATAAACACAAGGCACATGTGACATGGTAATGTCGGGGACAAAGCAATGAGCATGAATCTTGAGGAGAGACAGCCAGGAGAGTGAAAGGAGAGACAGCCAGGAGAGAGAGGAGACAGCCAGGAGAGAGAGGAGACAGCCAGGAGAGAGAGGAGACAGCCAGGAGAGAGAGGAGACAGCCAGGAGAGAGAGGAGACAGCCAGGAGAGAGAGGAGACAGCCAGGAGAGAGAAAGGAGAGACAGCCAGGAAAGAGAGGAGAGATAGCCAGGAGAGAGTGAGAGGAGAGACATCCAGGAGAAAGTGAGTGGGGAGAGACAGCCAGGAGAGAGAGAGGAGAGACAGCCAGGAAAGAGAGGAGAGATAGCCAGGAGAGAGTGAGAGGAGAGACATCCAGGAGAAAGTGAGTGGGGAGAGACAGCCAGGAGAGAGAGAGAGGAGAGAGAAGAGAGACAGACAGGAGAGAGAGAGGAGAGAGAGAGAGAGAAGAGAGACAGACAGGAGAGAGAGAGAGAGGAGAGAGAGAAGAGAGACAGACAGGAGAGAGAGAGAGAAGAGAGAAGAGAGACAGACAGGAGAGAGAGAAGATACAGCCAGGAGAGAGAGAGAGGAGAGACAGCCAGGAGAAAGTGAGTGGGGAGAGACAGCCAGGAGAGAGAGAGAGGAGAGAGAAGAGAGACAGACAGGAGAGAGAGAGAAGGAGAGACAGCCAGGGAGAGAGTCGAACTCCAGAGGCTGCCAGACATGGATATCGGCCGTAACAGCCAGAAGAGAGAGAGGAGAGAGAGAGAAGAGAGAGAGAGGAGAGACAGCCAGGAGAGAGAGAGGAGAGACAGCCAGGAGAGGAGACAGACAGGAAAAAGACCAAAGAGAGAGAGGCATCTATAAGAATAGACCGAACAGCAGCGAGTAGCCAGCTTGAGGTTCGGCTCAGCCGATCCAGATGTTGGATCGGCTGAGTCGAACTCCTTCTGCCAAACGATGTACGGCTGCGTTCGGCTCACTTCGCTTCAGGTCGGTCATTCACTCGGCTGCCTACAGCAGACCCCAATGTTTCCAACAATGCAACCAATTGCTATAAAGATTTGTTTTACACGCTTCAGCTTTCTGCCCAAAATTTTTGATCTTTTTGTAAAAAATAAAAATAGATAAAAGAAAAAAAAAATCAGCATTTTCCTTCCCTGGCGAGGTCGCTGTCCAGCGCGGCGGCCTGATGAACTCCTGACACCAACGTGGAAGCTGAGAAAGTCGTCGCGATGAACAATAGACCGAGTCGTTTAGGATTCCTTCAAAGGCTGGCAGAGAGGAAACGCGGATTGCCTGACAGCCGCCGGTTCAGCA
>NW_017307249.1:512263-532826 GCF_000935625.1 Nanorana parkeri
GCAGGAAAAAAAAAAAAAAGAGTCCTGAAATTTTTTTTCTTCAAAAAGACAGAAAAGGAAAAGAGAGAGATAAGAATTCAGGGCAGTCGCGGTTAACAATGACAGCTGACAGCAAGCGATTTCCACTGTGAGCGCCACCGTAGACCGGCGCCTTTGGAGCGAGCGAGATGTTTAACAGAGAACGTGTCTTTGATGGCGCGATGGAAAGGTTCTGGAAACTGAACTCGCGCTGGAGAGACGTGTGAATGTGCAACAGGACGTCACTCACATCCGAGTACCTGTCACATGTCTCCATTAACCCTCCAGGGTCCGTCAGAGGTGGGATTGCGTTTGCGGAAAAACAATGTAGCTCAGTGGCGGAACTACCGCCGGTGCAGCCGGTCCGGGGCCTCAGCCTGGGGGGGCCCAGCCAGGGCCGCCATCATGGGGGTACGGCCGATACTGATGTAAGGGGCCCGGGCACCTTACATGGATATCGGCCGTACAAGTGACAGGCCAGGAGGTGGAGGCGGCCGGGCCCCCGCAGCACCGGAGGAGACCAAAGCCCAGATTCTTACCTGGGATGATCCGTGCGGGCCTCCGGTGTCCCCAGGGGGTCACCACTGTACATTACATTTTTAAAGATGGCCACCGCTACTCGCCATCTTTAAACCTGGCAAGCGCCCGTATCTCATTTAATATATTGCTGAGCAGGCAATATATTGAATGAAAATCATTCCCTGGTGGTCCAGTGGAGAATCAGTATGATGTGCATCTCTTGCTGATGCAGATCATACTGATCGCTCCCTCGTGGTTCCGCCGCTGACTATCAGGGAGCGATTAGTATGGTCTGCATCAGCCAGAGTGCAGATCACACTGATCCTTCACTGGACCCAGGGATGCAGCCCCCCTTCCTGCAAAACAGGTAAGCAGGAGAGGGGGACATGTTTTAAATAACTATTTGAATTGTTAATGTGTTTTTTTTTTAATGAGCGCGTGTGTTGTTTTTTTTAACTGTAACTGGCTCAGTTTTCTCTGTACAGCGCTGCGGTATATGTCAGAGCCATACGTCTTAACCCGCTATCATATCCTCTGATCATCGTAGCGCTGGCGCCGGTTGCCCGGAGGCGATGATAATGATCAGCCCTGTCAGCGTGATTTCGCTCTCCGTCAATAATAAACGGAAGGTCGGTGCTGCGGCGGGTCTCAGGCAATCTCCCCCTGCAGCTATGTAATCTGTATTTCACTGGGGGAAACACGCAGCACATCTGAGCGCAGAGAGTCCGGGAAGAAGCGGATCAGTTTCAATCCTTCGCTCCCTGACAATGAGGAAGAGACGCGGCTGTCATGAATCCATTACTCAGAGGACTTCCAATGAACACGCACATCAGAAACAGACACAAGCTATTTACCTGTACTCAGGTGACCGTGCTCACCCACTGTACTGTATCTATGGAGGAGCAGAATTGTCACCCTAGGACAGGACTACAAAACACCCCCTTCGATACTGCGGACAATCCTCGTCAGATAGCTGAACTCGTCAATACCGATTCATTCAAAAGAGGTGTTTATTCTTTAACATCAGGATTACAGCAGATGATAGGAACAGCAGTTGAACGGTTATAGTATTGTGCGGTCAGAAAATGATGCCTTTCCTACGTACTGTGCAGATTACATGTGTGTCCTTGTTACATGTGGCTATTAACTGTGGCCATGACACAGGAAGTACTGCACACAGGAAGAAGGAAGGGGCGTACACTAGGGGGAAATACATCGTCACATGAGGAATAATTACAGAAAACATGTTTGTTACAACAAAAGGCCACTAGATGGCAGCATAGGATAAACACATGGATTTAGCTATGAGAAAATAGTTAGGCAAATCACACTATATAAATTCTAACCTATATAACAATGCTAATATTAACTGAGGCTATGCATCTCATATTCTATGCCCCTATTGGGGCGGCACATTGTTGTTCTGTTGTGAGCAGCGCCATCCGCAGTCATTACCGGCACCCGTTACTTTTGGCATATCTGGTAAGAACTGCGGCAAGGTATATGGGTACTGCTTTGTACACTTATCTACAGAATGCATATCTGGGGACCTGCGGCACACTGGCAAGTTGTGATTAACTCCAATGTCGTTTATTTACAAAATAAATGCATAGTGTATACTTTACTAACAAATTGCCGTGAAGCGCTATAGTGTTCGGGTTTGGCCTGAAGAAAAGGTGGCAACCCTAACTTAGGGTGGGCTGGGGGTATGGACGCAAAGGAGCTCCCTCCATACGTGCATTGCTTACAGCTCCCTTGCATGTCCCGCAGAGGAGCCTGCACCGGAGTGACGTCACAATCTGGCTCCCCGCACCTCTACAGGTGCACATGGGAGCTGTACAAGCAATGCACATATGGATGGAGGTCCGTCACAGCACAGCAGCCCAGCACTACCGTGCGTTCCATTGCATCGTGACTTGATGACCGAGGACAAATGAGAACCCCTGCTCCAGATGTTAGGAGGGCCGGGCCAATAAGTGTAGAAGATGCTTCGTGCTCAGTGCTCGGTAGGAGTTGTGATGTTGGAGGAATTGAGGATGAGCAGTAAGGACAACATAAACCGTTCGCCTTCCATGGCATAAAGGAGAATAAAAGTCCGATTTCTTCAGCACAAAAGGAAACAAACAATCTCATCAACTTAAACAGCTTGGTGCCCTCAGGAGGGTTATAACTACCCCAGGACTTTTGGGTGTTGCCCCAGCTGACCACCTCCCAGTAGGGTTCAGCAATTCTACATCACAAATAGCTTATGAGTTCTCAATCCGTCTACACCAACTCCTGAACTGCTCCTCACCGACTCCCTACCTACTCCTCACCTGCTCTTCACCTGTTCCTTGGAGGACAATAGTGCCCCATCATTGGTGTCAGTGGGGGGAATAGTGCCCCATCGTTGGTGTCAGTGGGAGGAATAGGGCCCCATCATTGGTGGCAGTGGGGGGAATAATGCCCCATCATTGGGGTCAGTGGGGGGAATAATGCCCCATCATTGGGGTCAGTGGGGGGAATAATGCCCCATCATTGGGGTCAGTGGGGGGAATAATGCCCCATCATTGGGGTCAGTGGGGGGAATAATGCCCCATCATTGGGGTCAGTGGGGGGAATAATGCCCCATCATTGGGGTCAGTGGGGGGAATAATGCCCCATCATTGGGGTCAGTGGGGGGAATAATGCCCCATCATTGGGGTCAGTGGGGGGAATAATGCCCCATCATTGGGGTCAGTGGGGGGAATAATGCCCCATCATTGGGGTCAGTGGGGGGAATAATGCCCCATCATTGGGGTCAGTGGGGGGAATAATGCCCCATCATTGGGGTCAGTGGGGGGAATAATGCCCCATCATTGGGGTCAGTGGGGGGAATAATGCCCCATCATTGGGGTCAGTGGGGGGAATAATGCCCCATCATTGGGGTCAGTGGGGGGAATAATGCCCCATCATTGGGGTCAGTGGGGGGAATAATGCCCCATCATTGGGGTCAGTGGGGGGAATAATGCCCCATCATTGGGGTCAGTGGGGGGAATAATGCCCCATCATTGGGGTCAGTGGGGGGAATAATGCCCCATCATTGGGGTCAGTGGGGGGAATAATGCCCCATCATTGGGGTCAGTGGGGGGAATAATGCCCCATCATTGGGGTCAGTGGGGGGAATAATGCCCCATCATTGGGGTCAGTGGGGGGAATAATGCCCCATCATTGGGGTCAGTGGGGGGAATAATGCCCCATCATTGGGGTCAGTGGGGGGAATAATGCCCCATCATTGGGGTCAGTGGGGGGAATAATGCCCCATCATTGGGGTCAGTGGGGGGAATAATGCCCCATCATTGGGGTCAGTGGGGGGAATAATGCCCCATCATTGGGGTCAGTGGGGGGAATAATGCCCCATCATTGGGGTCAGTGGGGGGAATAATGCCCCATCATTGGGGTCAGTGGGGGGAATAATGCCCCATCATTGGGGTCAGTGGGGGGAATAATGCCCCATCATTGGGGTCAGTGGGGGGAATAATGCCCCATCATTGGGGTCAGTGGGGGGAATAATGCCCCATCATTGGGGTCAGTGGGGGGAATAATGCCCCATCATTGGGGTCAGTGGGGGGAATAATGCCCCATCATTGGGGTCAGTGGGGGGAATAATGCCCCATCATTGGGGTCAGTGGGGGGAATAATGCCCCATCATTGGGGTCAGTGGGGGGAATAATGCCCCATCATTGGGGTCAGTGGGGGGAATAATGCCCCATCATTGGGGTCAGTGGGGGGAATAATGCCCCATCATTGGGGTCAGTGGGGGGAATAATGCCCCATCATTGGGGTCAGTGGGGGGAATAATGCCCCATCATTGGGGTCAGTGGGGGGAATAATGCCCCATCATTGGGGTCAGTGGGGGGAATAATGCCCCATCATTGGTGTCAGTGGGGGGAATAATGCCCCATCATTGGTGTCAGCGGGGGGAATAATGCCCCATCATCCCCGTCAATAAGGGCAAGCAAATGGCACACACACACAGCCCTGGGCCGGGAAGACATCAGCAAGTACATGGACATGGTACGTCTCAGTAGCCACAGGACAGAAGCAGGTAAGAATCTTGCATTACGGATATTAAACCTGAATGGGAAGTTCTACTTCCGGATGCAGGAAAAATCTGCAACTTATTTGTTTTTTAATTACATTTCTTTTGCTTTTCATATAAATGCCGACAAAGACGTCCACGGGCACAACGCATGAATAAATTACCTGATGGCACTCAAAAGGAATTATTATACAAAAGAGCCGACGTCCGCGATTCTAAACGACCAGAACATATGAAGTTAATGGAAATGGAGCGGCGTGCGCATTGATTAGCGACGCACCTAAAACACAAAACAATAATTAACATTCCAGTTAATTAAGAATGAAATGCAGCGTGAATTAAAGATTGAATCCCATGCTTCATTAACCCCTTCCCGCCAGCCCCGTAATAGAGCGTAACGCAGGAGGCGTTATATGGGCTCCCCGATCATGTGATCACTATGATTGGCTGTCACAGTGGTCATGTGATCGGGAACCTGTCCTATTGCCTCCTGAATGTTGATAGGTGAACAGGTGCTGTCGGTGACAGTGTGGTCACAGCGTTGGCGGTGCCTAATAAGCACAACACAGAGCTGCTGGAGACTGCTCCGTCCTCCGTGATCTTGTACTTGACAGGAAGTTCAGGGATGCCGAGCTGAGAGAGTTGGAGCTGCCCGGAAACATGATTGTAAGCGCTTGGGTGCATACATGTGGCAGCACGGCATAAGGCCCATCACGGCATAAGGCATAAGGTGGCACCCACATGGTGCCACGTACAAACATACGAACGCCATTATTTAGTTAAATGAGACCCATCATTGGATATACTTTCTTTTGTATATAATAATGTATCAGTGATACACAGAGGTCAAAGTACTCCTCCCTGAGATTGCCCTCTAATCAACTGCTTTTCTCTCAAGAAGGACAGCACCATCTTTGTTCAGGCATCATCCAGAGTCACCATCTACGTCCTACATTTTATTCAGCTAGCCTTACAAAATGAATGAGATGGATACCAGTAAAGGACATGGTGACAATGATCTATAACTGCCCTATCATCCAGTATTGCGGGCCATTGTCAGAGGTGTGTCTAGTAGTCCTTCATGCAGAATTGTTTGGCATGAGACAAGAAGATCCCGCCCCAAAAAACAGAGCCCAGCACTCGGAGGGAGATCGATATGGACGCACGGCTATTGTTCTAACTTAATGGCCTTCCAGGCTGAACACTCTGTGGAGGCGACAGCTGGAAATAACTTGAAATGGAAGCTGCACGCGCCTTCTCGTTGCATGCTGGGCGATCCTGCTGTAGGTGCAAAAACAATCTAAAGGGCGATAAAAATTCACTGATCGTCTGAAGAGGAACCTCCGGGTCATGTGTTCCTGTAGTGACTTCTTGTCTCTTATATACGGTGGCCTGCAGGGCTATGACAAGCACATTCAGATGGAGAGATCGGCTTCTCTGGGCTCTCCTGGTGGTTATCCTTATCCTAAGGCTTTCTCTGGTTCAATCATTTCATCTCAGAGATACAATACAATGTATAACGGAGGGTGGCGGGCATTCGTGCGACCCAATGATGCCACTAAATATGTGCAGTGGAGTTGGAAGAGGGTCACACTCATAGTTTAGGTCAATATGTTGCCGGGTGCAGTACAAGGACTCTCATTACCATAATTCTTAAGCTGAGTAGACTTCCACTGCAGATGTAATGCGATTTGGGTGAACACAGGAGCCTTCACGGGGCCTCTGTATGAACAGACAGGTCGGTTGGGTGGGAAACCAGAATTATGAAACTCCAATTGGACCCGTCAAATGTGAAGAGAGAATTTTAAAGACTTCTGGACCCTACGACGTATCTGTGTGCTCTCGTCTCTTCCTTCAGAGCTGTCAGAAGCCTGACTGAAGTGCCGGTTACACAGGCTATCGATCACAATCCTGTGATTGATCATAAGTATTGGAGGGCAGGTGTCACGTAGCTGGTAGGAGACCGGTGGAAGAGGAGGTCTCTCTTGCGTCTCGTGTCCTGCACGCCCTGGAGTTGGAGACAAAGCATGGGAGGACAGCGAGAAGCACGAGTGCCAATAAGGAGACCGGGCACCGCACTGGAGATGTCCAGAGGCCGGGTAGTCAATGTGGCTGAGGTCAAACCGGGCGGGCAGCGTAGAGGCCGAATCATGAGGCAGGAAAAGCCAAGGTCAGAACCAGCCGGGCAGTCAGGTACAAAAACGACAGGCACGGGAGAGTCCAGGAAACAGGTCGAGGTCAAAGGGAGACCAGCGTAGAGGCCGAATCATGAGGCAGGAAAATAAAAATGTCAGAACCAGCCGGGCAGTGAGGTACAAAAACGACAGGCACAGGAGAGTCCAGGAAACAGGCCGAGGTCAAAGGGCAGGCAGCAAGCCGAGAGAGAGAGTAAAACTATCAATCCAACAGGTTAAAAGGTTTCAAGGGTACTAGCTGAAGACCATCAGCACTGTAGCAAAAGGCAGACTTGCTTATATAGGGCAATCCGTTAAGAGAAGGCATCACTTCCTGTGCGCCACACTTGTGGGCAACCTCCAGCGCACCTCCAGTTGCACGCGCATGCGCACCAAGGCATGTTTTCCGGTCATTCGAAACATGGGTTTTCATGCATGCGCGCCCCGCCGTCTTTTTCTTACAGCAGGAGAGACATCAGGAGTCTAATAGACCGCTGATGTCTCCATAAAGAGAGACTCTCACCTCCAAACACTATCACATAGGGGGCTTGTTAGCCCCTTAGTGATAGCAATAGGAGTTAAGTGGAAAGAAAATAAGTGCTCAAAAATAATAGGGATGCACCGTTACTAGTATCAGTATTGTTGCCGATGCCGAGTATTTGGGCGAGTGCTTGTACTCGCCCAAATGCTCCGATACCTTCCCCGATACCTGAGCTTCCAGTATCAGGAAGCCGGGCAGCGAGTCATTACACTCTGCCCGGCTTCCCGATTGGCTGGGAAGCCGGCTCCAAGCTACCAAGCATGGATCCAGCTCCCCAGCCAGTCAGGAAGCCGGGCAGCGTGTAATGACTCGCCGCCTAGCTTCCGGATTGGTCGGGAAGCCGGCCAATCAGGAAGCCGAACCCCGGCTTCAGGAATCATTACCCACTCCCCGGCTTTCTTATTGGCCAGAAAGCCAGCTTCATGCTCCCTTGTCACCTGGTGGCAAGGGAGCATGGAGCTGGCTTCCCGGCCAATTAGGAAGCCGGGTGCCGTGTAATGTTTCGTTGCCCAGTTCCTGATTGGCCAGCTTCTCGACCAATCAGGAAGCCAGGCAACAAGTCATTACAAGGCGCCTGGCTTCCTGATTGGCCAGACAGCCGGCTCTATGCTTCGTCATCACAAGGGAACATGGAGACAGCTTCCCTGCTGATGTGGAAGCCGGGTAGCGAGTCATTACACGCCGCCTGGCTTCCTTAATGGGACTTCTGGTATCACTATTTGGTATCGGCGAGTACCGAAAAAATAATAAAATAAAGAATTTAAAAAAAAAATGAAAACCAACCCTTCCACTCCTGCCATCTGCATGCATATAAACACACGGGTATAGGGCATGCACGTAAACGACACTTTCAAAACACATGTTATGTATCACCACGAACGTCCGTGCGGGAGCAATAATTCTGGATTAAAGGAGAACTATGGGGTCAGGGCTTTTCCCCATAGTTCTCCAAAGGGTAACGGGAGGACACAAACTAGCGTCCTCCCGTCACCCTAAGCTCAGTATACCGCGAGCTGCAACTTATTATATACTGAGACGCCGCAGCTGAAGCGGATCCCGACAATTATGCCTGGAACCGCCCAGCTGCGGGAATGACAGCTGGCTCTGCCTATCTAGAGGCAGAGCCAGCTGTACCCGTCCGTTCTGCCAGTCAGCAGTGGAGGATCACAGCGGGGAGGGGGGAATCCAGCCCCTCCCCTGTCACGGCAGAGAGCCGTGACAGGATCGAGAGGTGAGTGAACGCCGGTATGTGTTCGCTCACTTCCCGATCTACTGAGCCGACCTGTGACAGTCTCATTGTCACAGGTCGGCTCAGATTATGAGGCTGAGTGAAAAGCACCCCCCCTCATAATTCTCCTTTAACTCGAGACTGAAGAGCAGTAAAGGCTTTTAAAATGTTGCATAGGGACAATTTTAACGCTTGACATGTTTGGGATCTATGTACTCTATGTGACCCCATGTTTTATTTTTTACTTGAAAAATTGGGCATTAAATTGTTTTGTGTACACTCTAATTTGGAGGTAGATTTAGGCTTTGCCTGCACATATAGCTTAAAAAAAAAATCAGGTTTCTCTTTATAACAAGGCGACTAGAAGTTGAAATGTTCCGGTCCTGTCAGGCACCTCGATCCGTTATAAGGAAAGCTCCCGGATTTTATAGACTCCTCGGAAATGTCGGTTTTGGATAGTTACGGTCCGGCCTTCAGCTGGTTTGTTTCCTGTTCGTTGCTCTGAAGAGGTTTATTTCCTCATTAAGTAAAGTATAACCATCACTCACAGTAATGAGGCTTTACACACTTTAAGCGCTGAGCCGGCAAGGAAACCCATGTCACCGTTAGACTCGCCTCGTTACATTGCTCCCGCTCTGGGGGCGTTCATAAAAACTGGAGCGCAAGAAGTGGAATCAGGGCCTCGCGGCTTTTCAAACCGTAATGGCCGACAGCAAACTTTTCTTTTGTTTCTTTTGCAGCAGTTTTACTAAATGTTTCCTGGGGATAGGTGAGAACTAATGACGAGAGTTCATAATTTTGCCTCGACATTCAATTTATTTCCGGTGTGCCGGCTCCCCGTCACTCCCTATAAGAAATGTTGTGTATCCTTTAAAGGTGCCGCTCTCGTTGGGAGGTATAACTTTGCCTTTTTGGGACATAACAGGGGTAATACATAACAGTATCGAATGCAGGGGGCATTTCATTGTGGGAGGGGACAGCATGGCCGACTAACAGCAACAGCCCCCTCCCCGTAATAGCCCGGCCTCCCGCCACCTCCTGTCTGACTGACACCTTGGGACACCGCTCCCCACTTCTGGCCACTTCAGGCGGCGACTAAGTTAGGGACGGCCTATAGAGAATACAGTATATTGTGAGGCACTAGCTGGCAGGATTGTGGCCCTTATACAGTATATGTGTCACCTAGCTTTCTCATCTGCACACAGTGGTGTCACGCAGGGGGTGCGGGAGGTGCGGCCCGCACCCGGGTGTCACCATTGCAGGGGATGGACAGTTGTATAAATTGCTCTGTATTTGGGATGTATCCGGTCTATAAATGGCGGCTCTGGATGGACAGTTGGATAAATGGCTCTGTATTTAGCATGTATCCGGTCTATAAATGGCGGCTCTGGATGGACAGTTGGATAAATGGCTCTATATTTAGGGTGTATCTGGTCTATAAATGGCGGCTCTGGACGGACAGTTAGATAAATGGCTCTATATTTAGGATGCATCTGGTCTATAAATGGCGGCTCTGGACGGACAGTTAGATAAATGGCTCTATATTTAGAATGTATCTGGTCTATAAATGGCGGCTCTGGACGGACAGTTAGATAAATGGCTCTATATTTAGAATGTATCTGGTCTATAAATGGCGGCTCTGGACGGACAGTTAGATAAATGGCTCTATATTTAGAATGTATCTGGTCTATAAATGGCGGCTCTGGACGGACAGTTAGATAAATGGCTCTATATTTAGGATGTATCTGGTCTATAAATGGCCATTCTGGGTGGACAGTTGGATAAATGACTCTATATTTAGGATGTATCTGGTCTATAAATGGCGGCTCTGTTTGGACAGTTGGATAAATGGCTCTATATTTAGGATGTATCTGGTCTATAAATGGCGGCTCTGGATGGACAGTTGGATAAATGATTCTATATTTAGGATGTATCTGGTCTATAGATGGCGGCTCTGGATGGACAGTTGGATAAATGGCTGTATATTTTGGTTGTATACAGGCTGTAAACCAGCGGCTATAGATGTACGGTTGGCCCAGGGGAACAAAGCTGTGATTTGCCAGGCTCTGCCCACTGTTCTAAAATTAAGAACAAGCCATTTATTTTTGGGATCTTTAATTACATTTTTTTCACTTCCTTAAGTCAACCTCACCTCATCACTTCTCCCTTGATGTTCCTCCTTGCATGAACGGCTTGTTCTACACTAGGCCTCTCTTAAACACACAATTAGGCATGCTTTTACATTTTAATTTTGGTCTGCTGAGGTGGTTACTTTGTGCCGAGCAGCCTTTTCCATCTTCTTTGTTTAGGGCTCAGATCTGTATCTGATGGGTGAGGGGGGTCGGCATGCCTGAAAGGTCCCCAGCTGACAGATTGCGCCGGGAACTTCAGCTGCTCCCCGCCATTGATTTTCATCTTCTCAACACAGCAAACTTTTTTAAGTACTGCATTGTTCCTGGACAAGAGATGATTTCCAGGGCTGCAAACTATTAATGAATCAGCACAGCAAATAAGTTAAATATTCAGGATATTCTATTAACATAATAGAATAGAGCTGCCAGCTGGGACCAAAAAAAATAAAAAAAAGCGCCATCTCCGTCTCCCTCTATAATTTGCATCACATTATATGTAGTGGGGGAAGTTGAATATTCAGTCTCGTTAGCAGGCACCTTCTCCGTCTCAAGTTTTAATTGGCGCAGTTTTGTGGCAGAGGAGATAACACAATGCTCTCTCTTCTATTTACATACCATACACGAGACTTGTTAAAGAAAATTGAAGGTACCTTTTTATATCACTCTTTAATTAAAAGGCTTGGAAGTATCGGCGGTTCATGAAAACATCTCATTTATTATAGCTGGAGAGCTGGTGATGGGGAGGGTTCCTGTGCTTCCTTTAGTGAGGAGAATGTGAAGGTCGTTGGCTGTTCATTGCAGACTCTCCATGGCAGGATGGCATCAACGCTGCGGGGGAAACGTAACACGGTGACATGTCAAAGGGCTGAAACAAAGGCCAACGTCCTCCTCCAATGTTCTCATTATGTACTAACACTAAAACTCGAATGAGACAGCTGTCAATATCACCTGATTAATGGATATACTTTGATATGTACATTCATTCACATTGATAATCTCAGGTAGACATGTAAGTTTCGTTGCATTCCAAATTGAAATTCGGAGAAAATGTCTTCAAAATCTGGACAAAAAATGTATTTAAATTCGGACATTCGGATGCATCTGAATTTCCAAATTCGAATTATCTGAATTTCGGATACATTCAAATTTCCGAATTTAAATGCACACATGTTCAAATAAATCCAAATTCTTTTTCCGAAGTTCACCTACATTTTCCAAATATCCAATTCTAATGACCAGTATGAACTAAGATGACCAGTATGGACTAAGATGACCAGTACGGAACAAGATGAGCAGTACAGACCAAGATGACGGACCAAGATGAGCAGTACGGACTAAGATGAGCAGTACGGACCAAGATGAGCAGTACAGACCAAGATGACGGACCAAGATGAGCAGTACGGACTAAGATGAGCAGTACGGACCAAGATGAGCAGTACGGACTAAGATGAGCAGTACAGACCAAGATGAGCAGTACGGACCAAGATGAGCAGTACAGACCAAGATGAGCAGTACAGACCAAGATGAGCAGTACAGACCAAGATGAGCAGTACAGACCAAGATGAGCAGTACAGACCAAGATGAGCAGTACAGACCAAGATGAGCAGTACAGACCAAGATGAGCAGTATGAACACAGATGAGCAGCATGGACTAAGATAACCAGGATGGACTAAGATGGCCAGTAGACATGTGCACTGCCAAAAAATTCATTTCGTTTCGTTTTAAATTCGGATTTGTGTTATTTCGTTTTTCAGGATTCGGGTGTGAAAGTCAATTCGGATTCGGAATTCGGATTCGGACGAAATTCGGTAGCGTTAGTACGAACGTTCGTTTCGTTTTCTGTTCTTATTCGTTTCTTATTCGTTTCAAAAGACCAAGATGAGCAGTACAGACCAAGATGAGCAGTACAGACCAAGATGAGCAGTACAGACCAAGATGAGCAGTACAGACCAAGATGAGCAGTACAGACCAAGATGAGCAGTACAGACCAAGATGAGCAGTATGAACCAAGATGAGCAGCATGGACTAAGATAACCAGGATGGACTAAGATGGCCAGTAGACATGTGCACTGCCAAAAAATTCATTTCGTTTCGTTTTAAATTCGGATTTGTGTTATTTCGTTTTTCAGGATTCGGGTGTGAAAGTCAATTCGGATTCGGAATTCGGATTCGGACGAAATTCGGTAGCGTTAGTACGAACGTTCGTTTCGTTTTCTGTTCTTATTCGTTTCTTATTCGTTTCTTATTCGTTTCGTTCGTTTCGTTCGTTTGCAGCAAAAGTGACATTTGAGGGGGGAAAAATATTTTTCTCCTTCTCTAATGTCACTTTGCTCCAACGAACGAAACGAATAAGAAACGAATAAGAACAGAAAACGAAACGAACGTTCGTGCGAACGCTACCGAATTTCGGAAATGGAAATTCGGATTCGTTTGCATTCGTTATGTCTGTAATTCGGAATTCGGAGACATCCGAATGTCCGAATTTACGAAAATTCGTCCGAATTTCGATTCGGAACGAAACGAATGGCACATGTCTAATGACCAGTATGGACTAAGAGGACCAGTACGGACTAAGAGGACCAGTACGGACTAAGACGACCAGTATGGATTAAAATGACCAGTACGGAGTAAGATGAGCAGTATGGTCTAAGATGACCAATACAAACTAAAATGACCAGTATGGACTAAGAGGACCAGTACGGACTAAGAAGACCAGTATGGATTAAAATGGACTAGTGCGGACGAAGATGAGCAGTACGGACGAAGATGAGCAGTACGGACGAAGATGAGCAGTACGGACTAAAATGAGCAGTACTGTCAGAAAGCCAGAGCCAGAGTTTGAGTTCTGCGCATGCGCAGGCGCCTGTTGTGGTCCATAGAGCCATAAAAGGAGCAGCGTCTTTGCGCCGACGTGTCGTTTGAACAATTGGCGCCCTCTGGGCTATAAAGGCTGTGTTCAGATATCCTCCTATGCTGTCAGATCGTCAGCTTCCTGTGTTCTGTGTTCCTGTGTTTTCTGTATCCTGATTATCCGTTACTGACCCGGCTTGGACTACTCTCTGTTGTTGCTTGCTCCCTGAAGACCCCGGCTCGTTTTTGACCTTGATTCTGCCTCACCCCTTGTACTGCGTTGCCAGCTCATTGATGACCTCGGCCTGCTCGACGATCCTTCTGCCTTGTGTGTTCTGCTTCCAGCTTCCTCAGCTCATCGGATCTAAAGCCTTCTGGATCCTCTTCGGCGCATCCTGCGTCCTGCCCGGATCTACGCACTGTCATCTCATCTCGCAGACGCAACAGGCTAACCAGCCTTTGGCACTCTTGCCCCTCTGTGCCCCGGCGCCCCTATAACCAATCCAGGTGCTCCGGGACCGGAGCTGTGAGAGAGGCCGCCCTCGTCAACTCAGACTCCCCTAAGGTACGTGACAAGTACAGACTAAGAGGACCCAAAAAAAAAAATTAAGTTCATTTTTTAACCCCATCCGGATTGTTCTGAACGTAAACGGAAAACTTGAATCGATCCAAATTCCAAAAATAGAACTGAACAGAAATTCGGATCTAAAACCCGAAAAAAAAATCTGAATAGATCCAAAAGGAAATTAAACAAATTTTGAGCCTCCACACCTGGTGGTATTTCTGGCCACATTTGGGGAGTCTCCAGTCTCTGCGGGAGAGGAAAAGTGGAGAACTTGCATAGTTCCTCCATCCCACAATACACTGCGCTGGGATATGGAAGTATTTACAGCGCTGTGGATTTATGGCATGGACAAGCCGTGCTCCTCTGAGGAGGTCCGCTCAGGTGAGACGTGTGGAGTAATTACTCTGCTTGGGCCTGCATTGGTACAACTTTCCCATATCATGGATATCCTATCTTTGATTAACTTCTGAACTTTGGGCAAGATTCATCTGAACTTTGAGTTTTCTTATTGGATGAGAATTAACCAGTTTGTGCGCAAGATATTACCTACCATTCATGAACAAGGGGGCACTTGGGAATTTACTGTGCACATTGTTTGCTTCTTTTGTAAGCCAATTACTTCTTTTGTGGGTGATTTCTTTCTACTTTGTTGCTACCTTGCATGGCTTCCATGAGACATTGTATATTTTACCCACTGTGGACGGTATATCCCCCCTTGTTTAGGTGGTGGTCCCGTTAAGGTCACCTTGTATTCAGGGTTCTCGCCTAGCAGGGTGAGGGGTTCCGGGTCGGACTTGTAATGGAAACTGCTAGCCAGCCTTCCCAGAGTTGTGAAATATACATGGGGTCCCGGAATCCGGAAGGCCGAGAGAGACTTGTGGGTGGGACAGAGCCTCCATCACTGACTACAGCCAGTTCTGGTAATGAAAGGGTTAACTCACCAGCCAGAAGGTGTGTTAAAAAGGCTGTGAGGAGTGTTTGGAGCAGGACACATGGCTGTGTGTATTAAGCTGTGGAATACTGTCTACTCTACTGAGACACTGCTGGGGCACCTGTGTCCATACTGGAACCCTCTGTGAGCAGGCTGGGACTCTAACCCTGAGGTGGGCCTTAGCATACAGGCGTTGAGCCGAATCTTGTGTTTGCTGACAATATGTCCTGTTGATTTTGTCATTCTGCTGGCTATCAGCAATTCTTATTTGATTGTTTGTAGAAAAGAATAAAAGTTTATTTGCTGATACGGCTGGCTACGGGTCATATCCGCCCTCAATATTACAATAATGGGGCCTGGGGTGAAAGGGGCCCCACTAGGTTGTTGAGGAGAATTAAACCTAGAACATGTGAAGATAATACAGTGTTGTATCATTAAGGGTAGGAGTGGTTGCAGTTGACGACAACACTAATCCCCTATAAAGTCTAATGTGTAATGAAAATGTCAGCTGAACAGGAGTCAGTGGGATCTTGGCATCATAATTCACAGCTCAGAGAGAGGTCATCAGAGGGGCCCCCATCACATTTTTGTCTGTAGTTACGGCCCTGACATGCTGTATATGTCTTGTTACAGGTAAAAAGTGAGCGCAGTGTTTGAAGTTCACCGTCCGCCCTTCACCACCCAATGAAACGAGAGACGGGGAAATTGAGGGAGATGTGCGAGCCGGATCGTTACCGCTTCCAACTGTGAAATTCAATGTCTGATACATAAAGCTCGGCACGAACATCAGGCGATGCTTTGCAGCTGAATTAAGTAATTACCTCAGAAAACGTTTTGTATTGCCGTTATAACAGGAAACATCACAATGTTTTTGGGTGCCGAGGCAGAGAAAGAGAGAACCTTGACGGAGAGCTGAACTGACTTACAAACATCTAGACAGGAGGTACAAAGAGGTGAAAAAGGAATAACAACCTCTGCTCCCTCCCGGAGAAAGGTTTTAAAAGTTTGTTGAGAAGAGAGAAGTTACAAAGTAAAAGTAAAAATTACTAGACATGTGCACTGGCAAAAAAATTAGTTTAGTTTCGTTTTGATTCCGATTTTGTATTATTTCGTTTTTCGGGATTCGGGTGTGAAAGTCAATTCGGATTCGGACTAAATTCGTTAGCGGTAGTTCGCTCGAACGTTCGTTTCGTTTTCGTTCCTTATTCGTTTTGCTCATTCATTCGGTGCAGCAAAGTGACATTTGAGGAGAAAATAAATGTTTTTCTCCTTCTCCAATGTCACTTTGCTGCACCGAACGAACGAAACGAATAAGAAACGAAAACGAAACGAATGAACTACCGCTAATGAATTTCGGAAAAGGACATTCGGATTCGTTCGCATTCGTTATATCTGTAATTCGGAACAAAACGAATCGCACATGTCTAAAAATTAGGAAGAAGATAGAAGAACGATCATGGAGGTCTTCAGAGACAGGGCCAGGGTCAGGCTAAGGAGGCGGCCTCTTGGCCAATAGGGGGAGACTTTTAATCTCCAACCCTGGACAGTTGCCATGAGGGACCCTCCCAAACATAAACATTTTACATGTTAACTCAATTTCTTAAGAATTTGCACAAGTGACATGTTTTTAATTACAAGAGACATTGATTTCTTCTATTTGTAACATCTTATTAGCTTCATCGCGACCTAGACTATGAAATACTTTACTGTAGGAGATGGAGATTGACCACATCACACAACCGGACAGTCCAAGAATCCGAAGAACAACATTTTTTCTGACAACACCTTTCTGCAATGTCGTCTTGGCAAAGAAACCTGTTACTATGTAAAGAACCGAATATTACCATATAAGCACTTAATATTGGTTTTTATTGGGACTTAATGGGATGCTGTCTGCGCCTTTTAATTTAATGGCAAAAATGGACAACATGGGCAGAATTTTAGTGAAAGGAAATTTAATTCTGATCTTTATAAATTGATCTTTCCTAAGGGCAGGCTTGACCAAGCAACGTTGGTGAATGCCTACAGACAAACATTCCCTGTCCCAGCCATGTGTTCCATTACCCTGTTTCCCCGAAAATAAGACCTAGTACCATTTTTGGGAATTGCTAAAATATAAGACCTACCCCGAAAATAAGACCTAGTTGTGACCATTCCCAGGGCCGGTGGTGGCATAAGGGGTGAACTTGAAGAGCCGCGGGAGAGAATCAGCGGTGCCAGCGAAGCCGGCGCTAGAGGAAGCGAGGCGGCAGCGGAGGGAGCAGAGCCGCATAAGCCGATGCCTCCTCTATAGCGCCGGCTCCTGTCACAGGCGGAGTGATACCAAATGCGCTCCGCCTGTGAGGAATCAATAGTGAAAGTGCGCTTTGCTCATTCTGGCCAGCGATTGGTTACCAAATTGCTCTTGTAAAGGTACAGCACCCCTGATTGACCAGATCACACTATTTTTGTGCATGAATAAGTGCCGATTGTTGCACATTAACAAAAAATAAGACCTAGTGTGTTTTTTTGAGCCAAAAAAAATATATAAGACAGTGTCTTATTTTCGGGGAAAAACGGTATGTCTGTAGGTCGCTGGACGTGTACAGTCAGATAATATAGCTCTTTGGTTAGGAGGAATGCAGATAATGACGGTTCTCTGTTATGATACCCATTTAGGAACTGGGAGCTGAAGGGCATCAACAGGGCAGTAACTCGCAGACATCCGGTGACCTCTGACCCCTCTCAAGCGGACCCAGACCAAGCTAAATTAGGGGCAAGTTTAAATCTTTAATTACTATGACAATAAAGCTGTTTTAATGTTTGCCCAATCATGGTCAGTTCTCGGTACACTCCAGGCAAGCAGCTCATTATTCAGGTGGAATACATAGAAGTCGCTCATTCACCTGCCAAAGGATTATTTATATCTGTCCATCCAGTCCTGAGATTTACACAGCTCCCAACATCAAAGCCATGTCTGCCAGAGGGGGAGACCAGAATTTTCTCTGCTGCAGTGTCACTTTTACTTACGAATCCCCACCCCACTTCCGCCCTGTGAGACTGGACAGTGAAAGGAGAATGGCGAGGAGGAGATGTTTTGTAGTCCTAACACACCTCCTTTCACCCCAGAACAGGAAGTGTGTGTCACTGGCAGGATCACCGGGTGAAAATAAAGGGAAGACTAAAGCCTAGCTGATCTGTAAAGGATTGTGTACAATCACAATACAATACAAGACAAGGTGGTGAGGGCCCTGCCCCTGAGGGCTTACCATCTAAAAGGTTCATGCCATCTGGGAATTGAACACATGATCCAACCTTTGCTGTCACAGATGGACGGAAGCTGAAGAGGATGATATGATTAAACAGGACCTCTCAGAACCAGCTGGACACTAACAATGCCGTATACATGGTGGTCACATGATACATAGGACCAGAATAAGCCTCCAAATGAAGCAACAACCCCATAAGTTACATTTAAACATGAACAGCGCTGAGGAACCATCGCAGACAACACATTACTGGAAGATCCGGCTAAAGCTTTAATAGCAGAGCTACAAGTGGCAGCAATCAGCACTCAGCAAGCACCACGAGCAAGCTAATGGAAGGCAAATACCTGCAAGATTCAGCTAAGGCATTAGCAGCTCAGAACCACATACTTCCCTGGAAGACGTGGAAACTGAATAGATCCACAGACATAATAACACATATTCACAAAGATTCCGCCAGAGCTCAGCACTGCTCAGCAACACAAAGCCACAGGAAATAGAAGAACATTAATTTCTTAAAGGAGAACTATGGGGTCGGGGCTTTTCCCCATAGTTCTCCTTAGGGTAATGGGAGGAGACAAACTAGCGTCCTCCCGTCACCCTAAAGGCCGTGACACACTGCACGCGAAGCCGTGCAGAGCGAAGCAAAGCTATGCGGCACGGAGCTTCGCGTGCAGTGTGTGAGCTGACTGCAGTCAGATGATTGACTGCACCTTCAGCCAATCGGCTCGTCCGTAACAACCAGCCAGCTGTCGCATACCGTCGCGCTGGTTTATTCGCGCGAGCCGATTGGCTGAAGTTGGAATTGTTGATCTCGGCACGCTCAGCTCCGCGAGCTCTCGCCAGCTGAGGTGCCCAGGAGAAAATGACATGACACACTGCTCGCAAAGGCTCCGCGCTGCTTCGCCTGCAGTGTGTCACGGCCTTAAGCTCAGTATATAGGGAGCTACAGCTTATTATATACTGAGACGCCGCAGCTGAAGCGGAGAAAATGGAGAGGATCCTACTTGTCCGGAGTCACAAGACCAGGAGGCCAAGCAGGCGTCTTCAACACGCCGCCATGAGGGAGGAAGCATCCGAATATGAAAGGACCCCAAGAGACCATTTCCTGCACCCCAACTTCAAAGATATGGCGGAGGCTTCCCTTATAAGATTGCATTTAGCCACCTGAACAAAGGGAACTTCACAACGAGGTGAGACTGGACCTGTGCGGCAGGCTGGAAGAAACCGGCCAGGTGAGGGCAAAAATCAAAAGTATTCT
This sequence comes from Nanorana parkeri, assembly GCF_000935625.1. NCBI lineage: Eukaryota > Metazoa > Chordata > Amphibia > Anura > Dicroglossidae > Nanorana > Nanorana parkeri. The sequence continues at coordinate 531,789 of NW_017307249.1, forward strand.
TAGTATGGCTTAAAGGAGAACTATGAGGGGGGGTGCTTTTCACTCACCTCAAAAAAAAACCTTTGCTCGCCCTTTGTATTTATTTGCGGTGACATCAGACATTGAAGAATCTTCCTCGGCTTTCCGGTGACAGATCGCGGTGACAGAATGAAGCCATTACGGTTTTACGGCTTTCTCCGGTATGCAATATTCCAGAACGCCATTAAGCAATTCATAAAAGACGGAGCGGAGCGTCGGTATTGACAGGCCGCTATCACAAAATCGTTACGCAGCGACGAAAGCAGCCGGCGTGGCTGTAATTAGGACTAAATCAGGAATTATGGCGAAAGATCGAGAAAGAATACAAATTGTGTTAACAGAGATAAAGACAAAATAAAAAAACAACGACGCGCGCCGATAAAGCAGAGCCGTAAGTGACACGAAAGTGGAGGAAGCGAGGGGATAATAAAATCTTCACCACAAAGAAGCACTTTGCATTTTATAAGCTCTTTATTTACAAGCTACGGCTCTCCTTCGAATCCGCGTTATCGCTTTAAAAGAGATTTAAAAGCGGCCTTTGCGGGTTAGACTCCGCCGCCAACAAAAGCGCACAGAAAGGGCGGCAAAACCAAAAGATCAGAGTGCCCGAGATGATTTTATTTTTAAAAGAATTCAATATAAACATAAAACAACCAACGCATTTCGGGCAAAAAAACACTCCCCCCTGCATCTGGGGTACAAGATAAAATAAAAACATGATAATTATAATAAAACTTGATGATAAAAATAGTAAATTGTATCCAAATATACAGAAATGTTAAAGGAGAACTATGGGGTCGGGGGTTTTCCCCATAGTTCTCCTTAGGGTAACGGGAGGACACAAACTAGCGTCCTCCCGTCACCCATGGCTCAGTATATAGGGAGCTACATCTCGCGGTATACTGAGACGCCGCAGCTGAAGCGGATCCCGACATTACTGTCTGGATCCGCCTAGCTGCGTGAGTGACAGCTGGCTCTGCCTATCTAGAGGCAGAGCCAGCTGTACCCGCCCCCTCCCCC
>NW_017307249.1:532915-539093 GCF_000935625.1 Nanorana parkeri
CCTGTCACGGCAGAGAGCCGTGACAGGATCGAGAAGTGAGCGAACGCCGGTATGTGTTTGCTCACCTCCCGATCTACTGAGCCGACCTGTGACAGTCTCATTGTCACAGGTCGGCTAGAACTATGAGGCGAGTGAAAAGCACCCGCCTCATAGTTCTCCTTTAATGTCAGTTGGCGACAAAATTATATTTTAGATTTTAAACTCTCACGATCATGGCCCTCCTAACCCTCTTGTCTTGTAGCTATACTGTATCCTCTTATTTTGTAAAGAAAACAAAATAAAAATAATAACAATAATATAAATAATAATAACATTGATAATAATAAAATGATATAAATAACAATGATAAAAAATAATAATAACAATAACCATAATATAGTTTATATAAACTGCTCATAACAAAAATAATAAAATTAAATAATATAATTAATAACAATGATAAAAACGGGCGGGTAGATGTTTTCTACATTTAGCCCGGCTTTGGGCTAGCAGAGCCAAATGTACAGCGGGGAAGCAGTTGCTTGTTTTGTATAAGTGTTCTCGGGGATGTCGCTGAGATCACTTGTATGCAGCCTGTAGGCCTGCCGTTCTCCATGGGGCGGGTAGGGGGGCGTATTGAGGAACCTGGCCTTGGGGCAGCAGAGAGAGTAAATCCGGCCCTGGGTCTGCCCCCTGAGCGGGCATCAAGACGGCCTCTTCCTTTCACCTGTAATTCATTGCTGTAAACTTGTTCTCTTAGAACACCGGCTGCTCAGCCATGAGTAAAACACGGTGATAAAAAAGATACAAAGAGATTCTGTACCTTCTTGTTTTCTTGAGTTCCTGTATCGTTTAAAACTCAATAAATACTATTGAAATAAAAAAAGATACAAAGAGATAAAAGAAAGATACATCTGTAACCCCTCCCCACTCTGTACAAAACTACAAAACGAATGTTCTTGTCATGTATCAGCCAGTTGTATATTATATAATTGTAAGATCATCTTTAGATTTACCAAAATAAATGGCAGAGGCATAACTAGAAATCACAGGGCCACATACCGTGTTTCCCCGAAAGTAAGACCTACCCCGAAAATAAGACCTAGCACTATCTTCAGGGGTTTCTGTAATATAAGACCTACCCCGAAAATAAGACCTAGAACAAATAAAGGATTTCATGTATATATTCATATATAGGAATGTGATCAACTGCCCCCATCGTACCGGGAACATACCCCAGCACTTGTACACTCTATGGGGGGCTCTGCAGGGTCACCCTCAGGTGGGCTGGTCGCACTCCTTACCTGTCCGCCTCCTCTTCCTCCACGGTCGCTGATGGGCTCCGCCTCCTCCTCTGTCACCGGGCCTGCCTCCTTCTTCGTCACCGGGCCCCGCCTCCTCCCCCGCTGCCGACCACAGGCCCCGCCTCCTCCTCCTCCACTGCCAGGTCCAGCCTGCTCCTCCACCGCCGCCTCTCATTGACTCTGTGGAGAGGAACGCGCCGCTGCACAGATTACGGTCAGTGATCTGAACAGCGGCGTGTTCGTCTTCAGCCGCCAGTGAAAGCCGCCAGCAGAGGATCCCATAGCGACCCAGGCGGCCCGCACGGCATCTGGCCGGGCCCCACTGTGCCCCCCCGGGCCCCATAGCGGCCGCCTGGCTCGCTATGGTGATTGTTAGATGGTGACCCTGGGTGATGCCTGGAGAGAGAAGCAGATGAAGGCATTGTCAGGGGGAGTCCTGCGACCGCTGCTAGATATGATTGAAGATAGGGATACACGTGGAGCTCTCCTTTAAACATCACAATTATGAGAAGGCAGCACAGACATGTCAGCTCTTCACGTCTCTCGCTGCGTCCTCTGCTGACGCTCCTTTCTTACAGTATAATTCCGGCTCCCAGACTCCATTTTTTCATTTACATTCAGATTCAGATAAATTGCCATAAACACGTTTCAAATGGTCCACTTCATGGCGGGAGAGACTGAAGGCAGCAATTTAACAATTTGCCGAACAATGGTGGCCCCGCGCGCTGGCTAAGTGATTGCGTTATGAGCGATGAAGATAAGCCGCATTCACGCGTGACATCTCAATGACAGAGACGTGGCTGGAGACGCCGCTCCTCGTATCACCGCCGCGCTTATGATGAGGACGAGAATCACCAATAGAAGGGTGATAATGATTATAGACGATCAATATATGATAATAAGTGATATTCATAGCAAATAAAGGATTTCATGTTTATGTTCATATATAGGAATGTGATCAACTGCCCCCATCATACCAGGAATATACCCCAGCACTTGTACCCCACCATACCAGGAACATACCCCAGCACTTGTACCCCACCATACCAGGAACATACCCAATACCAGGAACATGCACCAGCATTTATACCCCCACCATATCAGGAACATACCCCAGAATTTATACCCCCACCATACCAGGAACATGCCCCAGCATTTATACCCCCACCATACCAGGAATATACCCCAGCATTTATACCCCTACCATACCAGAGACATACCCCAGCATTTATACCTCACCATACCAGGAATATACCCCAGCATTTATACCCCTGCCATACCAGGAACATACCCCAGCATTTATACCCCCACCATACCAGGAATATACCCCAGCATTTATACCTCCACCATACCAGGAACATACCCCAGCATTTATACCCCCACCATACCAGGAATATACCCCAGCATTTATACCCCCACCATACCAGGAACATGCCCCAGCATTTATACCCCCATCATACCAGGAACATGCACCAGCATTTATACCCCCACCATATCAGGAACATACCCCAGCATTTATACCCTCCATACCAGGAACATACACCAGCATTTATACTCCCACCATACCAGGAACATGCCCTGGCATTTATACCCCCCACCATATCAGGAACATACCCCGGCATTTATACCCCCACCGTACCAGGAACATACCCCAGCATTTATACCCCCACCATACCAGGAACATGCCCTGGCATTTATACCCCCCACCATATCAGGAACATACCCCGGCATTTATACCCCCACCGTACCAGGAACATACCCCAGCATTTATACCCCCACCATACCAGGAACATGCCCTGGCATTTATACCCCCCACCATATCAGGAACATACCCCGGCATTTATACCCCCACCGTACCAGGAACATACCCCAGCATTTATACCCCCACCATACCAGGAACATGCCCCAGCATTTATACCTCCACCATAACAGCCACATACCCCAACATTTATACTTCATGCATACCAGGAACATACCCCAACCAGCTGTACTCTTCCTAAGGTTACATTTTTGGGTAGAGCGCAGCTTGAACTATCTCTTGGGATCAGGTGCTGATCGGGGGGCTCGTCAGGCTTTTCTAGGAGAGCGATAACAAATGTTCCTGACCAGACGCACATTGATTACCGCACACAGAGAACCTCAACCGAGCTCCCTCCACATTCTGCATAGAGAAGACAATGACAGCTGCCGGTTGGGGGTACACAAAGGTCGTGGGGTTTGATCTTAATATATTCTTTTATTGCTTTTTTATTTACACTTTATTACTACCAAAGGCGCTCCTCCGTGACGCAGAGAACCACGCTGATTTCTCCAGGTTCTAAGAAAAGTAATAGAGAGATTCTCGCTGAATATCTCATCATCCACCTCAAGCCCAACGCAGCTAAATCTGGCCGAGACTTCACACAACAGCTTGGGTTCAAATGTTATTTATAAAGGTGCCGATAGGCGGGCGTTCCATAGACAGACACTTGTTTAAAGGGAACCTACACAGGGAATATAGGCCGACTGCCAGTGCTGAACTCATATGAAATTGTTAGTTGCCGGCGCTGTTATGTTGATCCGTATGCTTCGGTGCATTTGAAACTAGCACATGTAGGCAGATCAGACGCCCTCAATCTGCTCTGACTTCATTAGCTACATGTGGGTGCCACAGACAGCAAAGAAAGTAGCATAGAAGAAGGTCGGGAAGATGTATCAGGGAATGTATACATAATCACTGAACTGCAGTTCTTTGTGTAGGTGACAAACCCAGAGCTGACAGCCCTCAGGCCCGGTTCACACCTGGGCGTTTTACAGCACGTTCCTACGCTCTGTAAAACGCTCAACATGTGAAAACCAATGATTGGCTATGGGCGTGGTTCCCGCCTGGGCGTTTTTACAGGCCGTATAAACGCGCTGCAAAACGCCCTACACCCAAAGAAGTACAGGAGCTTCTTTGGGGCGTATTTGCCGCGCATATCCATTGGGATACAGCCAGGTAGCCCTCGGAAACTCGCGTTTGTCACAAGTTTTTTTTACCGTGAATCGTGGTGAAAACGCGCGGCATGAAACGCACGACAAACGCGCATATTCGATACGCCTAGGTGTGAACCCAGCCTCAGGTAAGGGGAGAGAAACGCAGGAAGAACTAGACAGTTGGTGGTAATAGGGAAATCTGTCTTCAGGAGGACTGATCTTGCTCCAGGATTGCCTTTGAAGTGTTTGTAGTCTCCCTGGTGCCCGGGTTTGGCATGTACTGGACTGTGCAGACATCCCAACTCTCCCGGACGTTCCAGAAGTCTCCTGTTATTAGATAGCGCCGCCCCGTGACAGAAACTTTTTCTCCCGGAAAGGTTTACTCTGCTCGATCTAACAGAGTAAACCTTTCCCTGCTGCCTGTTTTTTTGTTTGTTTTTTTTTTACCCTGATATCAGAGCCGCTGGCCGCCGTCAGAGCACAAAAAAAAAAAGAAAAAAAGACAGCATGGAAATGAATACCGAGTTACATACATCCGACTTAAATACGACTCCTACTTGCAAACGGAGGGTATTACTGTACAGCGGGGGTAGTTGTAATGCTACTGCACTCATGCCGACTAGGAGTGCCCACCTTTTTGGGTCTGGTTCGTAGTACTGTACGTACAGTTGGCTCTTGTTAGACGTGCAGACGAGGGTTGCCCACCTCTGCTTCCGGGTCACTGTGAGGTTTTTACTGCTGTCTGTATCCTCATTATGAAGATTTTATCTCACTTCCTGTCCTTGAGACAACAGGAAGTGAAAGGAAATCTACCCCTAGGAAGGGCAATTCACTCCTGTAAGAGTGATCATGGGGAAAAGGGTGTCTCCACTGAAGCTTCATCACCAATCCTTGTTTCTGCGACAGTGATCTGAACAGCGGCACATTTCTCTTCACAGCCGCCAGTGACAGCCAGCAGCGTGAGATGCCATAGCGACCCAGGCGGCCCGCGGGGAATCAGAAATGTCCTGGCCGGGCCCCCGTGCCCCGGGCCCCATAGCGTCCGCCTGGGTCGCTCTGGTGTTTGTTACGCCACTGATACTAACCTTTTACCAAAGTCTTTAGGCTGCTCACATGATGATGGCACAGACTCCCTTTCTTCTTTGGATTTCAGCCAACCAGTGGCAGTCCTTGTTAAAAACCATAAAATCTCATAGGGAAATATGTACGTTTGTAAACCTAAATGATGATTGATTTTCGATCTTGTAATCTATCCACGTTTGGAGATGCAGTTTTGATGTGCTACTGATTTTGAGAACTTTGAATGGTAATCATTCAGTAAGCCCGTCAAGCAGACCCTAAGTATAGTAAACAGCTGTTAGGAATGTTCAAAGGAGACTTGGCCTTTAAAATGGGATTGAAGAGTAAAATACATGACTCAGGACAAAGAGGATGGAACTCCCTTATGCTAATGTGAATTACTTTTAAGGTAAACATCTCATAGGTTTATTTTAAAGTAAGAACATGGACAAAAGGACGAGGGATGATCCTTCAAGAGGTCACACATCCTCACATAGACATACACACACAGATCCCCCCCCGCCCCCCCCACACTCACATTGAAGACAGACACCTGTTAGGACTATTTTGTAGGGATGCACCGCTATATCGGCCACCGAAAAAAACATATCGGCCGAAAATGGCACTTCTGGCTAAATGCCGAAAAGTGCCATTTCCCTGCCGATGTATCGGCGCATCCGTGCTTTCTTTCCTCCACGCTGGGCGCTGCTCTGTGTCCCATCGGGGAGGAGAGAAAGTGACAGCCGACCGAGCGCTGCGTGAGGAGAGCGCTGTGAGCGGCCGGTGTCTCTCCTCCCACACCGCTCGGCCGCCTATCACAGTGCTGCAGAGCGGTGTGGGGGCGGAGACAGGGCTGTCACAGGAGGCTGAGCTCTCCTCCC
>NW_017307249.1:539204-540479 GCF_000935625.1 Nanorana parkeri
GAGGAGAGCGCTGTGAGCGGCCGGTGTCTCTCCTCCCACACCGCTCGGCCGCCTATCACAGTGCTGCAGAGCGGTGTGGGGGCGGAGACAGGCCGCGCTGTCACAGGAGGCGGAGCTCTCCTCTCGCGCCGCTCGCTCAGCCTCCTGTGACAGCGTGTGTCCAAGAGGAGAGCAGGCTACATACACTCAGTGATCGCTGAGTGTTTGTAGATAATTGAGGACAGAGTATGGTTACTATATCTTCAATTATGAATGACGAGAGTGACGAGAGAGCATGGAGGCGCTTCCCGGTCAATCGCGAAACCGGGCAGCGTGTAATGACGCGCTGCCCGGCTTCCTGATACAGGAAGTACTCGTGCTAGGCATCGGAGCATTTGGGCGAGTACGAGTACTCGCCCAAATACTCGGAATCGGCACCGATATCGATACTAGTATCGGTATCGGTGCATCCCTAATCTTATAGACTTCTGCTGTAAGATATACTATATTTTGTAACCATCACGCATCTTATAGACTCGTTCCACCCTATGCTGCAAGAAAAGAATATGACATAAAAAAAAAATCATATGTCTACAATCCTCAATGGCCACATCAGAGCACCTCTCTACACCATCACATAGTGAGTGCAGAGCAATGTGGGGACACCCAGGGCCGGATTTCCCAAAAGGCCACTGAGACCTGGCCTCGGGGCGGCAGGCAGTAGAGGGGCAGCACAGCCACCAGGCAGGGAGTTATTTTCTACATTGAGCCCTGATTTGGGCAAGCAGGGCTAAATGTACTGCGAGGAAACCGCCGCTAGTTTAGTACAAGTGATCCCAGCGATGCTGCCGGGATCACTTGTAATATTTTCTCTCTTTGCCGCCTCCCTCCCCGCCGTGGTTTTCGGGGGTCCCCGCTCTTCAGTGGGACCCGGAAACCATGGCACATCCTACGCTCTGCTCCGTGTGAACACTGAGACGGGTGAGCGGGCGTGCTGAAACTCTTGTATTGGAGGTGACAGGTTCAATAAAGAGAACCTGTCACCTCCAAATGCTATCAAATAGGGGCTTGTTAGCTCCTGTGTGACAGCAATAAAGTTAAGTGAAAAATAACAATTAAAAAAAAAACTCCTAAAAAGTAACAAATAATAAAATAAATAATTATTTAACTAAAAAATAAGAAATAATAAAAAGTGATAAAAAGTAAAAAAATGATAAAAAATAAAAATGAAAAGTAAAACTAAACAAATATTTTAAAAAATGAAAAGTGATACAAAAAGTAAAAAGAAATGATAAA
>NW_017307249.1:540517-541672 GCF_000935625.1 Nanorana parkeri
AAATGACCGGGGGCATCTTGGAGGAGCGGGCTTGGATTGAAGGTCAGCATTACAGCCTGAACTTTTTTCAAGGCATGTGCAAGAAGATTTTGGAAAGAATGTGTTGGGGAGGGGAAAGAAAACTGGAGATCCATTTTAAAATAAACAATACAACAAGAATTGGCGTTATGAGTAAGACAACGTTGGTTGTATTTATAACACACATTCGCCAGCCGGGCTCACGCACATGTTCACCATAACGAGTCACATTCATTCAATAACTTAAAGGGTTATTAAACCCTCACTTTTTTTGCATATATCTATCCGCCCAGCTGCGTGAGTGACAGCTAGCTCTGCCTATCTAGAGGCAGAGCCAGCTGTACCCGCCCCCTCCCCCGTCCGTTCCGCCAGCCAGCCCTGGAGGATCGGAGCGGTGAGGGGGGAATCCAGTCCCCCCCCTGTCGCGGCTCTCTGCCGGCACAGGATCGAGAAGTGAGCGAGCGCCGGTATGACCCAAAGCTCAGTATACTGAGACGCCGCAGAGCCGGGACGGATCCCGACAATACTGTCTGGATCCACCCAGCTGCGGGATTGACAGCTGGCTCTGCCTATCTAGAGGCAGAGCCAGCTGTGCCCGCCCCCTCCCCCATCCGTTCCGCCTGTCAGCACTGGAGGATCGGACAGGGGAGGGGGGAATCCCTGCAGGGAGCTGTGAGTGACAGTCACGGCTCTCTGCAGGGATAGATCAAGAAGTGAGCGAGCGACGGTATGTGTTCGCTCACTTCCCAATCTATTGAGCCGACCTGTGACAGTCTCATTGTCACAGGCCGACTCAGATTATGAGGCTGAGTGAAAATCACTCGCCTCATAGTTCTCCTTTAAGGTAAGTCCTGAGATTAACATGGAGGGGGGATATCCTTTAACGTCACTTTAAGTTTCCCTTTAAATGCGATACAATTTGTGTTACACGTGCCCATGACAGACGCCCGAGCGTACAAGTCCTACAACCCAACGTTTGTGACCCGGTAACAAGTTGACTGGAAACATTGAGTAAGATCAAATTAAACCGGCTGGAAAGTAATTACACGGTTCCTGAGAATGCGCCGCCGTTGTTCAGAATTTCAAATAGCGGTCTCTAATAAGACGACGCATTCAAAGACAATCGCGGATGAAGAA
>NW_017307249.1:541685-584142 GCF_000935625.1 Nanorana parkeri
CAGGGGGCTCGTTCTTGAAGAAAGTCAACCAAAGTCGACGTGACTGTGCCCAAATTGGTGGGCACAGTGAAGGGCGGGTATTATCTTAAAGGGGATGTCCTTTTGCAGTCTTTCTCAACTATTTTACCTCAGAACAACCCTAGATATATTTTTAGGTCTAGGGGAGACCCTGCAAAACAAAGGTTAGTGTTAAATATGCATTTTACATTGGTTGCCAGTTCCTCCTCCGCTGATAAACTCCCAACTCCTATAATCCTTCCTCCATTGCCAATACCCCAACCCATCCTCCACCCATCCTCCACCATCCTATAACCTCCTATAACCTCTCCTCCACTCTCAACCCCTCCCCCCACATCACCTATAAAACCACCACCACTGCTCTTAACTGCCCATCTCCTTTAAATTCCTCCCATCCTAATTTCCCAAACTCCTATAAGCCCCTCCTCCACTCCTAACCTCCCAGCTCCTATAAACCCCTCCTCCAATCCTAACTCCCCAATTTCCTAAAATGCCTCCTCCAATCCTAACTCTCCAACTCCTATAAACCCTCCTCCACTCCTAACCTCCCAACTCCTATAACCCCTCCTTCAATCCTAACTCCCCAAACTCATATAACCACTCCTCTAATCTTAACTCCCTAAACTCCTATAATCCCTCCTCCACTCCTAACCTCCCAACTCCTATAACCCCTCCTCCAATCCTAACTCCCCAATTTCCTAAAATGCCTCCTCCAATCCTAACTCCTATAACCCCTCCTCCACTCCTAACCTCCCAACTCCTATAAACCCCTCCTCCAATCCTAACTCCCCAAACTCCTATAAACCCCTCCTCCACTCCTAACCTCCCAACTCCTATAAACCCCTCCTCCAATCCTAACTCCCCAAACTCCTATAAACCCCTCCTCCACTCCTAACCTCCCAACTCCTATAAACCCCAAATTCTCTAAAATCCTATAACCCCCTCCTCCAATCCTAACTCCCCAAACTCCTATAAACTTGATTCCTCTCCTGACCTTCTAACTCCTATAACCTCTCCTCCAATCCTAACTCCCCAACTCCCCAAACTCCTATAAATGAATGTCTCCTTTTCTCCAGGGAAGTGATATATTTTCATACTTACTAAACCTAATGGCACTTCAGGGGGCACTTGGCACTAGCTGGATAGGTACTGGGATCTCATTGTACCCACAACCTCTGCTACTCCTTTTCCTATGGGGTGCTAGTTTGATCACAGTAGGCAAAGAGAGCACAATGGGGCAATTGGGGCAACATTTATACTGCCATTGGATTCCAAGGTAAATCCTAACCCTTCAATCAAGGAAAGTAAAACAATCTTAATGCCTGAACCCCGTTTTGTGACTTTATGAACACAAAATCCGTACATATCATTGTATCTGGGGAAATGAGACCTTGTTTTAGGGCAAATTCAGCCTCATTTGGTGGTGAATGTTATTGGGAGGCTCCTGTTTTTGTTTCATTATCAAAAAAAAAAACGTCCTCAAAATAGTAAATAATAAAGAGTTTTTAGCAGTACATTTTTTATGTCATTACCCAGGGGCATCCCTACATACATTGGCGCCTGAGGCAGGGGTGTTGGTGCACATTACCGGGAGTGGGGTGCATGGCTCTAATCGGGTCATGTATTGGGAAGGGGGGGTTTGGTGCAGGCGGTGCACATTACCGGGAGGGGCGTGCATGGCTCTAATTGGGTCATGTGTTGGGGGGGTTGGTGCAAGAAGACAGTGGCGGACATACTCATCCTGAGTACGGGGGTCCGTCACACCCGCCGCTCCCTTTCCAGCTAGAGTGTCCAGGTTGCCAAAATCTCTTAGCAACCTGGATACTATGACCGGCATCCCCCCCAGCTCACTGACGTCACTGGCTTCCAGTAGCTGGGTGGGATGCCAACCAGAGTGTCCTTCTTAGCTCCTGGCAACCAGTGATGTCAGTGAACTGTGCGGGATGCCGGCCAGAGCATCATGAGCTACCAGTTCTTAGCAACCTGGGAAGCTCTGGCTGGAAAGTGGGCACATTTGCTGCCCTCCCCCCATGTAACCTAATGGATGCCACCTGTGATAATTACCATTACCCACCAAAACAAAAACCCAAAAGTCAGTTCTCCTGCTCCTGACGTTTTGCAGCGATACCACATATGCGTGCGTTATTTGTTGTATGTACAGTAGCTGTAGTAGGAACCAGAAGCAATAGAGTGCATTTTTCCTTCATGGGCTTCCTGATCATGTGATCATCGTCACTGGCGGTCACAGTGATCATGTGACTGGGAGCCTATATACCATAAACACCCGCCCAGCACCGAACAAGGGCGATAGGTGTGCGGCCTATGGGAAGGGGGCTCTATCCCAATCATGTACATCATCTCATACGTATGCATGGGAAGCTCATGGGCTCAGATTTTATTTGAGCACACAAGTCCCAGCATGACTGCTAGCGATTCATGTCCATACATACGCTGTAGAGGGAGTTGGTCCTGAATTCTAAGCGTCCGCGTTCTCTTATCTGTTCCCCCGCCCCGAACCACGAATATAAAGCAAACTTTATCTCCTCTCTGCCACTTCGCTCCAATGCTCCCAAAAGACGAAAACTATATTCTGGAGATACCAAAAAGCGGGATTGTTTTTTTCTCCGGCATCCATATCCATCCCTCCCCGGTATGTGGGAATGCGACGTCCACGCTACGGTGGCACGGCGCCCGTCTCGTTTTACTATTGAGACCTCTGAACCCCAACCGGGCGCTGACCTGCGTCTGAAGGCGAGGCACGAGGGAAGGCAAATGAGCAGAAATCGCCGTTTGTTCCATGCAGGGAATATTTCTTATTTTCCTCCCCGTGTCTCTTTCTGTCTCCCCACAGCACGCAACGATGCGCAGATACACAGCGCCATCTATTGGAGAACGACGCCCGCCGCAGTCACAGGGACGAAATCATCAGCTGCTTGATGTGTAAAGCCAAGGACAAAAAATGTTACATATGGCAGCTTATCAGTCCTTAGATGTGGCGGCCGCATTCGTTTTGTTGTTTCAGCTCATCAGTCTGCTGCTTCTTCTTTCACTGTCCAGTCACAGGGTGGGGAAAGGACTAGAGCTGTATGGGTTAATTAAATGAAGCAGAGAAAAATTGGGTACCCCGCCCTGCCAGACAGGGCTGTGCTGTGTGGCAGAGCTGTGTAAATCTGAATGGACAATGGTTGTGGCATGTCCCGCACTTACAAGACCATATGACTGTATGTTTTACCTGATGAAGGGGATCCTTTGTGACCCCGAAACGTTTGTTGTATTCTATCACGATGCACGTCAATAAATAGACGTATTTTGCAAATTTGGAGTGCCGGTGTCTCTGCTTCCGCACTTACAAGACCGACACCGCCCTTCACCTGCAGCACCTCTTTCAGGAGTCATCGCCAATGATCTGCAGTGGCACTGCAGTCTGGGCCCAGTGCCTAACGATCTTGTTGCGGGCCCTTGCTGGAATCTTCAGGGTCTGTGAGCACTCGGCTGATGGGCAGCCATTGGGAAGTGTCCGCCTCACCAGGCCACACCTCCCAGCTTTAGACGTTGGGACAGAGGGACACCTTGGGGAGACGAGGACCTGCGAAAGGTGTAACAGGTGAAGAATATTGGGCACGGCTTGAGCCTACTCACAGTATACACCACACATACACGCAAACAGTCCTCCTCTCACATAATACTCCCCCAAGTGCAGAGGCACAAAAGACAGACAGACATAAACCTCAGCACACAGGAACCAACAACTGAAACTCCTTCATCACACTCATCTCTCTGCATATAAGACAGACAGACCACTACTACTTCATCGGATCCTACAGAACTTCATTAACATAACTGGGGGCAGCCAGCGACTGTTCAGACAATAAGCACCGGGATCAAGAGTACGTATTGTACAGCACAGCTTTCAGGGTGCATCAGTCAGGACTATATATCATAAATTGCATCATATACAGTGCAGCATTAAGAAATATGCTATAGACAACATAGCCTATAGAATGCATGGATCAGGAGATGAACACAGGAGTGCAAAGGGCAGGAGTATGTAATGAACAACAAAGCCTACAGAATGCATGGATCATAAGAACACAGGAGTGCAAAGGGCAGGAGTATGTAATGAACAACAAAGCCTATAGAATGCATGGATCAGGAGATGAACACAGGAGTGAAAAGGGCAGGAGTATGTAATGAACAACAAAGCCTACAGAATGCATGGATCATAAGAACACAGGAGTGCAAAGGGCAGGAGTATGTAATGAACAACAAAGCCTATAGAATGCATGGATCAGGAGATGAACACAGGAGTGCAAAGGGCAGGAGTATGTAATGAACAACATCGCCTATAGAATGCATGGATCAGAAGAAGAAAACACAGGAGTGCTAAGGGCAGGAGTATGTAATGAACAACATACCCTATAGAATGCATGGATCAGGAGTGCAAAGGTCAGGAGTATGTAATGAACAACATAGCCTATGGAATGCATGGATCAGAAGAAGAAAACAGGAGTGCTAAGGGCAGGAGTATGCAATGTACAATATAGCCTATAGAATGCATGGATCAGGAGTGCAAAGGTCAGGAGTATGTAATGAACAACATAGCCTATGGATTGCATGGATCAGAAGAAGAACACAGGAGTGCTAAGGGCAGGAGTATGTAATGTACAACATAGCCTATAGAATGCAAGGATCAGGAGATGACCCCAGGAGTGCAAAGGGCAGGAGTATGTAACATAGTGCCAACTGCTGGTCAGTAGGAGGCAAAAATGTCATGCGGTCACCAGTCAATGGGAGGAAAAATGCAACGACCTTAGCGGTCAGTGGAAGGAAAGAATTCCCCATTGTCACCAACAGTGGGAGAAAGAATTCCCCCTCCCAAGACACTGGTGGTCAGTGCATTAACCCCATTACCACACCCCACCCTTCCCCTTCCCACACACTGCCCATCAATGAAGACCCACTCTAACTAGGTTATGCACATTAGGAATGGCACCCCACTTTGAGGCAGCAATTTACAATATGCAGTAATGTAAGAAGCTGCAGCATAATCAGAGGAAGCAATTTCAGTCCAGGAGAGGAGCCGGTACAATTGTGCGAGACTGAAGGGGAGGAAGGAGGTCAGATAGAAGACTGGAGGGGGGGCCGGGGATCAGATAGAAGACTGAAGGAAAGGCCGGAGTTCAGATTTAACAAAAATGTAGCATTTTAAAAGCACATTACGCTGCAGCACATACAGAAGGTGTGACAAACACATCAGAATGAGAATGGGATTTGCACATAAATTGGATTTTAATACAGTAAATTGTGTGGATGTCATCGCAGGAATGCAGACAAGTGTGATGGGTACAAACACCTACCATAGACCAAAAAAAGATTATTACCAGTGAATTTATTTCTAATTTCTAATATTTCCCAGATCAACCCTGTTATTTTTTTTTAAATCCTCAGAAATGCAAAAGAAGAAGAAGAAGAAGAAGAAGAAGAAGAAGAAGAAGAAGAAAGGACGCATTTCCATTCCCATTGTCCAAGCTGCTGAACAATGAACCTTTTTCAGAGAAATGGTCCGCGAAGTCTGCTGGGAAACCAACATTTTCGGAAGGGTCGTTCTCAGTGGTTCCTTTTGTAGATCTCACTGGTTCCTCCTGCTGACCTCCGTCTCACTACTGTGTACTGTAATGAGGGAGAAAGGGTCAGAGGGAGGAACCAGTGAGAGTTGTGGAGGACTTTACTGGGTATTACCCGGTGCCACTGGGTATGGGGGAGCACTGGAACATGAATGTCTCCCAATGGTTTCAGTGAGAGTAGTGACAAGTGAACTGGTCTGGGTCCAGTCTGTTTGGATGTTCACTGAACCCGGATTTCTGCCTGGGTTCAGCAAACATCCAAGTGAACCAAAACCAGGGCCACCTGTGTCCTAGCATCCATTGACATTGTGTGGCCCTAACACCTTTGTGTGACTGTAGAACCTTGTGTGACTCTGGACTAGTCGCTAGCATCCTCGCAAGGATGTTATCGACTGGGCCGCACAGCATCATTGGTTGCTAGTACACAGGTGGGTGTACCATAACTATTAGAGGTGACGGGTTGGGGTGCTATAACAACCAATGATGCCATTGGACAGCCAGGGTCTTAGCAACCGATGTGCGGCAAACACAGTAACATTAGTTACTAAGCCACTGGCGGCCCCATAGTGTCATTGTTAACGTGTGACCAACCAGGGAGGTTTGGCAGATGGGCGAGCTGGCCAAATCATCCACCTGTTCCTTATATTGTGAATGGTTTGGTTTCAGGTTGAACTCACTGTCAACCCAAAACTCATCCCTGGCGTTTCCCTAAATGTCTTACTCCACCGAAAACTTTTTTTTGTGTTTGAGGAATTCTGGTGATGTACACCCCCTATAGTTTCTTCTAGGACTTGGGGACTTCTCTGGTGATCTCTGATAGGAGTTCTCAGGTCTGCACACCAGCACACCCAGTATGACAAGATCATTGACAAGCCACAAAGCTTCTTGGAGAATGTCCTTTGTGCAGCTAAGACAAAACTGGAGCTTTTTGGTAAGTCACAACAGCTCTATGTTCACAAAAAGTGAAGCTTTCAAAGAATAGAACATCATACCTTCTGTGAAACATGGAGGACTATTGGTTATGTTCTGGGTCTGCTTTGCTGCGTCTGGCACAGGCAGAGCACAATGAAATCTGAAGACTATCAATTCTGGAGTGACCCAGAGTAAGAGAGCTCTGTCTCAGTGGCAGGTCATGGGTCCTCCAACAGTCTAATGACCCAAATCACACAAATAAAAGGACCATAGACTGGCTAAGAACAAACCATTGGACTATTCTGAAGTGACCTTCTATGTGACCTGCTCTGAATCCTAATGGAACATCCATGGAAAAAACTGAAACATGAAGTCTGGAGTAGGAACCTTCAAACCTGAGACAGCTGAAACAGTTTGCTGAAGTAGACGCAACCAAGCTACCTGTTGGCCGGTGCAGACGTCTCATTGAGAGTTATAAAAATGGCTTGTTTGCAGTGTGCCTGCTGCCCCCCTTCCAGCCAGAGTGTCCCAGGTTGCTAAGAGCAGGATAGGGAGATGTGTAGGGACCATACATATCTCTCCGCCATGCTCTTAGCAACCTGGAACCTCAGTGGTAGCCAGGGGTTCAGCAGGTCACCAGCCAGAGCGTCACATGTTGCTAAGGGCTGAACAGGGAGATACGAAGCACTTACAAAGCTCCCTGCTCGGCTCTAAGCATCATCACTCAATAACCCCCACCACCACCACAGATTGCACACCATCAAGCAACACAAGTCCCCCCCACCCCCAGGCAAAAAGGCTGTGGATGCCCTTGCTAGTGACCATAACCACTGAAAGTAAAAGAAAGCACCAAATGTTGGGTTGGGTCAGAACAGCACTAGATGGGAAATCTTCAACGGGGACAACAGTTCTGGTGACCACCAGGGATATTTCCCTCACATTGGAGGGATTTCCGCTCCCTTCCTGTTGTAGCTATTGGACAGGAAGTGATTGGGGAGTGTCACCATTGGGAAACAAATGGCAGAAAACAAATTGACACTGGTTATAACCCTCCCTTACTTTTTTCTAGGGATGCACCAATACCGATACTAGTATTGGTATAGGTGCTAATACTGGGCATTTTCATGAGTAGTCGTGAAAATGCCCCGATACCAAAACCGGATACTGGCACTTTAAATGTTTAAATAAATTTAGCCGTCTTACCTCCTGCGCTTGCTGTGGACCTAGTGTATAATGTATTGCTGAGATCTGTAGTCCTCTATAGCTGATGGTATTCTGCATTGCTGTATAATGTATTGCTGGGATTTGTAGTCCTCTATAGCTGATGGTATTATTCTGCATTGCTGCATAATGTATTGCTGATATTTGTAGTCCTCTATGGCTGATGGTATTATTCTGCATTGCTGTGTAATGTATTGCTGAGATCTGTAGTCCTCTATGGCTGATGGTATTATTCTGCATTGCTGTATAATATTTTGCTGGAATTTGTAGTCCTCTATGGCTGATGGTATTATTCTGCATTGCTGTATAATATTTTGCTGGAATTTGTAGTCCTCTATAGCTGATGGTATTATTCTGCATTGCTGTTTAATGTATTGCTGATAATTTTGCTGGAATTTGTAGTCCTCTATGGCTGATGGTATTATTCTGCATTGCTGTGTAATGTATTGCTGATATTTGTAGTCCTCTGTGGCTGATGGTATTATTCTGCATTGCTGTGTAATGTATTGCTGAGATCTGTAGTCCTCTATAGCTGATGGTATTATTCTGCATTGCTATGTAATGTATTGCTGAGATCTGTAGTCCTCTATGGCTGATGGTATTATTCTGCATTGCTGTGTAATGTATTGCTGATATTTGTAGTCCTCTATGGCTGATTGTATTATTCTGCATTGCTGTGTAATGTATTGCTGAGATCTGTAGTCCTCTATAGCTGATGGTATTATTCTGCATTGCTGTGTAATGTATTGCTGAGATCTGTAGACCTCTATAGCTGATGGTGGTATTCTGCATTGCTGTTTAATGTATTTCTGGGATTTGTAGTCCCTCTACAGCATGGAGTCAGTGGCAGATCTACCAGGACGGCAGCATTTGCAACTGTGACTGGGCCCTTGGCCCCGCCACTGTACTAAAATCATTAGTCTGTCTTGTTTTAGAAATACTGTCACATGGCGCTAAAAAAAAGTACCGGTAATTGGTATCGGCGAGTATTTGAGGAAAAGTATCAAGACTCGTATTTGGTCTGGAAAAAATGGTATCGGTGCATCTTTTTCCCTTAGTCTTGCCTTCAAGTTCTACTTTAACCTTTATCTGCAACAGTAAAAAAAATTATAAAACAAAACAAAACCTGCCGACAGCAATGCTACAAAGATTCGCGTTGTTGGCATTCCTCTGCACCAATTTACAGGTAAAGACAGACATAAAAGCATAAAAGAAAAAAAAATTAACATTTTTCGCAAGCTGAGATACCGGCGATGCAGCAAGTACAGTAGTTAAAAAAACTGATAACAGAAAACCAAAAAAGAGGAAGATGAAAGGAAAGAGGCGAAGCAGAACCGGTACTGCTGACAAAAGCCAGGCGTGTCCCATCGGAGCAGGGGAGCCAGGCACGGCTTGTAATAACAAGGGAGGTGCAGCTGACATGAATGGGGAGATACATTAACGATGTGCCGCGTACACATACGATACAAAGGCCCGTGGCGGGAAAGGGGCAGTTCACCTAATGGGAAACGGTTGTTGGAAAGGCGACTTCGGATGCAGAGCAGCCTGCGCCAAACTTTTCAGATTCATGACATGGGAAGAAAATCGGTCTGTTCTGTATGGATGGCATCACGCATCACGCCTCCCTGTATACAGTTTTCTTTTCTTTGTTTTGTGAATTTGTTACAGAGTTTCTACCCTGGGGATCCCAACAGTGACAGCACTTCCTGTTGTGGCCTGACAATGCTAAGCCAATGTATCCCGACTAGCAGCAGTGTTGTCAGTCGGCCGTGCCCACTCCTCCCGATGCCTGTTGCTGCATTTCAGGATAATGGGCAGCATAACGTCTCCAGTCACAACGCACAGAAGTAGTGGAGTCACAAGGGTGGTGCTGGGGGGTGCGACCCGCACCCGGGTGACACCAAAATGACTGACAGTCATTTTGGTGTCACCCCCCTCTAAAATGTCGGGCACTCGGTCATGGACCGAGAGCCCGACAGTGTCAGGAGAGAAGAAGGGATGAGGTATGCCGCCGGGTGAACGTCCCCTCCTCTCTCTGCCGGCATCCATCACAAAGAGGCAGGCGTAAATTAGATGACTGTGCATGCGCGATGACATCATCACACACGTGTGTGTGTGGTGATGTCATGCGTGATGACGTAGCAGCGGGGTGTCACCCTGTCTCCACTCTGGGTGACACTCGGCCTCGTGACGCCCCTGAACAGAAGAGCAACCTTGAGTTGAGCCTGCGTAGATAGATAGATAGATAGATAGATAGATAGATAGATAGATAGATAGATAGATAGAGAGGGATAGATAGATCATGTAGAATTAACGTATCACAGAGATAATTAGAGCGGAGAGGTCCAGTACGGTCTCCGGGGCTCCTGTAATCAGGAGAACTATAAGGAGGCATTAAGAATGTTCTCCAACTATAATGATTTCTGTTCCATGATCCGGCAATCTTCCTCTCCTCACCTCGCTCCCAGACGATGAAATCCTACAAGTGTCTCGGACCGGAGCCCAGACTGCCCGAAGCATGAAAATGAAGGAAATCTGCTGTTTTCTCACAATAAATGGGGGAATGGTCTTCGGAGAATGACTGCAGATGCCGCGAAACACAGGAGAACTGTTACATTCATTTATCTATTCTACAAAACTGCATATTTTGGGATATATTAGTCAGCAAGTGACCGTTTTGTCCCTGAAGTTGATGTGCTGGAAGCAGAAAAAATGGACGAGTGGGAGGATTTGAGGGACTTTGACAAGGACCAAATTGTGATGTCTAGACGACTGGGTCAGAGCAATTCCAAAACTGCAGCTCTTGTGGGAGGTTCCTGGTCTGCAGTGGTCAGCACCAGGGCCGGCCTTTGGGGTGTTCGAGCTGCTCAGCCGCACAGGGCGCCGTGGCAACAAGGGCGGCAGGCGGCCCCTCTCCTCCTCACTGCTCGGCCATCTGACATGAGAGCGATCCCTCCTCCGCCCCCCCTTCAGCACCGTCCTCGGAAGATCAGGACGGCCGAGTGGTGAGAAAAGCAGAGGCGCTGTCATCCTGTCAGTTTCAGGATGACAGCGGCTCTGTGCGTGGCCGAGCGGAGGAACGGTAAATATCAGTGATAATTGCCGATCCTCTGTGTGTGAAGGACAAACACCGGAGTGATTGTCTGATTACTTCAGTGTTTGTAAATAACTGGGGACACATAGTACTACGTACTGAGGCTGCAAAAAAAGAAAATGAGGACTTTGTGTCCTCAATTTCTTTTTCTATTTTAAAAGGTAAATGTCAGGGGTCTGTTTAGACCCCTAATATTTTCCCGAAGCCCCCCCCCACCCCCCACAGTAAAAACATTAATAAATAAAAAGTTTTAACAAAAATTAAATGTATACTACGCACACGCACGTATTATTAGACATGTGCAAACACCAAAAATTAATTTCAGATGAAATGAACGAAAACTAAAAACGTTTTTATGTTATTTTGGATTCAGCCATTGGCGTGTTCTGGAGGCAGGGCGCACGACGTCATATAACACTGCATGTGTTGGGGGCCGCAAATCTTGGTGTATATCTAGGTATACACCAAGATGGCGGTGCCTATATCGGCGTTTGACGTCACCTCCCCGCCTCCAAGATGGTGGCACGCATTCGCAGAACACGCCGGTAGCCAACATGGCCGCCGTGCATTCTCAAACAAATTATTATTATGCGTCTGAATACATTTTTCGTATATTCGGACATATAGCAATTCATTAATTTTACACGTAGTCCGGGTTTTGTGTTCTGTTTTTTATTTTTACTTTTCTAGATGCACTTACTTGAAATAAGGATCGGCATGACAACCTGACACTTTATTTGTATAGACTCTATTGTAGTTTGACATTTATTGTTTGCCTTCTGTTGTTTTATTTAATAAGAATACTTCTATTGTGCCGACAAGTTTAATACCTTTGAATATAAGTTTTATTTGTATATTTTTTTATATGTTTCTTTGAGGCTTAACAAAATTGGAGTCTTTAAATGGTGCGGATATTGGGGGAAATGGGTGTGGTTACTGAGGGGTGTGGTTACTGAGGGGTGTGGTCTACGAGGGGCCCCGTAAAGCTTTCTCACACAGGGTGCCTAAAGGCCTAAGGCCGGACCTGGTCAGGACCGACCAAAAGTGGTCCAAGGAAGGAAAACCAGTGAACCAGTGGCAGGGTCATGGGTGGCCAAGGCTGATTGATGGACGTGGGGAGGGAAGTCTGGCCCATGTAGTCCGCTCCAATAGAAGAGATACTGGAGCTCAAATTGCTGAAAAACTTTAATGTTGGTTCTGATAGAAAGGTGTCTGAACACACAGAGCATCGCAGTTTATTGTGTATGGGGCTGCATACCTGCAGACCGGGCAGGGTGCCCATGCTGACCCGAGTCCACCACTAAAAGCATCTACAATGGGCATGTGAGCATCAGAACTAGACCACGGAGCAACGGAAGAAGGTGGCCCGGTCTGATGAATCACATTTTCTTTTACATCATGTAGATGGCCGGGTGCGTGTGTGTCTGGGGACCTGGGGAAGAGATGGCACCAGGATGCACTATGGGAAGAAGACAAGCTGGCCGAGGCTGTGTGATGCTTTGGGCAATGTTCTGCTAGGAAACCTTGGGTCCGGCCATTCACGTGGATGTTAATTTGAACGTACCACCTACGGGGTGAACTCGGCTTGCTTGCTGGCCGAGTCCCCCCCTTCATGGACACGGTATTCCCTGAGGGCAGTGGCCTCTTTCAGCAGGATAATGAGCCCGGCCACACTGCAAAAATGGTTCCAGAATGGTTTGAGGAACACAACAATGAATTTGAGGCACCAAATTCTCCAGATCTCAATCCAATCGATCATCTGTGGGATGTGCTGGAAAAACAAGTCCGATCCATGGAGGCCGATCACCTCACAACTTACAGGACTTAAAGGATCTGCTACTGACGGCTTGCTGCCAGATACCACAGCACACCTTCAGAGGTCTAGTGGAGTCCATTCTCCGGCTGGTCAGGAGAAAGGGGGACCTACTTATATATGGCAGGTGATCATAATGTTATATCTGATCCTTGTACTGTATATAGCTCTGACATATACCGCAGTGCTGTACAGAGAACACTGAGCCAGTCACATCAGTCTCTGCACCAGAGGAGCTTACACTCTAATGTCCCCCCACAGTCACATCAGTCTCTATTACACTCTAATGCCCCCCCATAGTCACATCAGTCTCTGTACAGAGGAGCTTACACTCTAATGTCCCCCCACACTCACATCAGTCTCTGTACAGAGGAGCTTACACTCTAATGTCCCCCCCATAGTCACACAATAATATTACTTCAATAGTCATCATTTGTAGATTGTATCTGCGTTCTTTTTCTTCTTTGGTAATTTAATAACAAACAATATTATTTTGGGGTGACATGGTAGCCCCAGTACTGGAAATCCATTCCTAGACTGTCCTTATTTTGCCTCGACGCCGCTATTAAAACTTAATACGGATCACGGCATCCGCGGCCCTCGTCGATATAAAATAACCGGAGCACAATAGGACGCCCTGAAGTGCTATTATCTAAAGGCCACTGGAATGCAGTTTTGATGAGATTGCACTTACAAGAAAACTAATTACTTTTAGCACTGAAGAGCGAGATATTTATAGGTCTAATGTAGATGTACCACCATGAAAAATAGCAAACTACTTCCTTTGTTTATTGCAGAGACATAATAAATAATGAAGGCGTAAGAGGGGGAGGGTTCACCCCTTCCACTCCACACTCTCGCGAAAGGTAACCAAAAGATGTCCACCATTTTGCAGAGGAGGAAAGGGGACAGGTTCTCTTGTGGAACAGCAAATAGTTTTATCATTAGTTCATTAATTTTAGAACATAAAAGCCAATTCAAGAAATGGGTACAAAGCTTTCCCACCCCCATTTTTTTATTTATATTTGTATTGTTTATTTTATTTTTAAGTTTCTTCTATCTTGTAAATTTTTTACAACTTAACACGCAGGGTTCTTCCTACTCTTTCACCCTACAGAGGGTGGTCATCATTGCTTCAGTACAGTGTACAAAAAATGACCCTACAGAGGTAGGTGATCCTTGCTCCAGTACATTGCACTATGGAGGTGGATCGTCCTTGCCCCAGTATGGTGCACAAGTCATGACCCAATGGAGGTGGGTGATCCTTGCTCCAGTACCATGCACATGTAATGACCCTACGGAGGTTTGTCATCTTTGCTCCAGTATAATGCACAAGTAATAACCCTAAGGAGGTGGATCACCCTTGCTCCAATATATTGCACAAGTAATGACCCTACAGAGGTGCGTCATGTTTGATTCAGTATGGTGCAGAAGTAATGACCCTAGGGAGGTGGGTCACCCTATCTCAAGTACAGTGCACAAGTAATCAGCCTACAGAGGTGGGTCATCCATGTTCCAGTACGGTTCACAAGTAGTTACGGTATGGAGGTGGGTTTTTCTTTGTTCCAGTGTGGTGCACAAGTAATCCTAAGGAGGTGGGTGATCCTTGCTCCACTACAATGCACAAGTAATGACTCAAGTAATGACCCTACACTTCATGTGTTTTGATGACATGACGTTCCAATAAACGAACTCTTTGGACTGCAATACTGGTTGTGTGCTGGTGACATTTATTCATCTTTCATTTATTCAACTTTGGGTTTTTCCGGTAAGGAGTGTGACAAGGTATATTTTTGCTTGCTCGACTACAATGCACAAGTAATGACCCTATAAGGGTAGGTGAACCATGCTCCAGTACAGTTCACACCTAATGACTCTACAGAAGTGGTTCATCCTTGCTCCAGTACAATAGACAAGCAATGACCTACGGAGGTCCTTGCACCAATATGAACCCAAGGCAGCTTCATGACAGAGGGGAGTGTCCATGTCACCCTGGGTTCACAGGGAGTGAACGGAATGATTCAGAATGTCATTCAACATCTAATATTGGGGAATCCTTCTTTTTATGATACTTTTACCATTTATTACCAGCTGAAATCTTAGTTAAGGCTGACTGTGCAAAAATCTGCACTGAAAGCTGAAATAATGGAAAAGGAGAGGTGTGAGGCAATGTGCTGATCTATAAAGCGTTCGCCCAGTGTATGCCTGGGTGAAGGCCATTTGCAGTGAGTTACCACCACTAGATGGAGCCGAGGAGGAGAATAAGAATGTCCTATGATTGCTGGCTCCATCTAGTGGCGGTAATGAGCTGCAAGCAACATTCGCTCAGCTACTCTCTAAGTGTATAAGACTGTATGTAATAAAAATGATGTAAGATAAATGTAAAAGGAACATACACTGAGTGGCCAGATTATTATATACACTGAGTGGCCGGATTATTATATACTCCGAGTGGTCGGATTATTATATACTCCGAGTGGTCGGATTATTATATACTCCGAGTGGTCGGATTATTATATACTCCGAGTGGTCGGATTATTATATACTCCGAGTGGTCGGATTATTATATACTCCGAGTGGTCGGATTATTATATACTCCGAGTGGTCGGATTATTATATACTCCGAGTGGTCGGATTATTATATACTCCGAGTGGTCGGATTATTATATACTCCGAGTGGTCGGATTATTATATACTCCGAGTGGTCGGATTATTATATACTCCGAGTGGTCGGATTATTATATACTCCGAGTGGTCGGATTATTATATACTCCGAGTGGTCGGATTATTATATACTCCGAGTGGTCGGATTATTATATACTCCGAGTGGTCGGATTATTATATACTCCGAGTGGTCGGATTATTATATACTCCGAGTGGTCGGATTATTATATACTCCGAGTGGTCGGATTATTATATACTCCGAGTGGTCGGATTATTATATACTCCGAGTGGTCGGATTATTATATACTCCGAGTGGTCGGATTATTATATACTCCGAGTGGTCGGATTATTATATACTCCGAGTGGTCGGATTATTATATACTCCGAGTGGTCGGATTATTATATACTCCGAGTGGTCGGATTATTATATACTCCGAGTGGTCGGATTATTATATACTCCGAGTGGTCGGATTATTATATACTCCGAGTGGTCGGATTATTATATACTCCGAGTGGTCGGATTATTATATACTCCGAGTGGTCGGATTATTATATACTCCGAGTGGTCGGATTATTATATACTCCGAGTGGTCGGATTATTATATACTCCGAGTGGTCGGATTATTATATACTCCGAGTGGTCGGATTATTATATACTCCGAGTGGTCGGATTATTATATACTCCGAGTGGTCGGATTATTATATACTCCGAGTGGTCGGATTATTATATACTCCGAGTGGTCGGATTATTATATACTCCGAGTGGTCGGATTATTATATACTCCGAGTGGTCGGATTATTATATACTCCGAGTGGTCGGATTATTATATACACTGAGCTAACCCCATAGTTCTCCTTCGGCCACTCGGTGTATATAATAATCCGGCCACTCAGAGTATATAAAATATCCACAAATATACAGCATGGTGGAATGCAGCACCAAAACTATGTTGCAATTAAAATGTATTCATCCTTCTTGTGATCATACAACAGTCTCAGCTTCCCCTGCCCTTTTCAAGTTCAGTAGTGTATATATATATATTGTTGTTGTATAGCCTGTCCATATATTGAACAGCTGAGCCTTTCGGCAGATTGCTGTAGAAGTCTCTTCCGTGAGATTTATGATTAGCTTTGATGCAGGACAGACTTAGTAAATTTATGCCTTAGCAGCCCATAAGTATTGCTCTGGCATGGCACCAGAAAAGCGATCACAATACATTTGTTTAATTCATCTTATCCCACACGACATTGCGAGGGTTATATAACCTTGGTGAGGTCATACAGATTCACTCAGGTAAATTATTAATATTCAGGATTTATAATGCTTCATCTGAACTCCCCGCCCTCCAGGCTGAGTGCAGACTACCCTCTGTCCAGCCGCAGCGTACCCAGAGGATGAGAACGTTACGCCTCGTCATTAAAGAACAAGGAAACCTAAAATACGGTTACATTATGGGGAAGAGCCACAATTAAAACTGAACTCCGACCTTCCCTTCAGTCTTGCACGCAGTGGCGTCACAAGTGGGATGCGGGGGTTCGGCCCGCACCCGGGTGACACCATTGGAGGGGTGACACCAAAATGACTGACAGTCATTTTGGTATCACCCCCTCTAAAAAAGTCAGGCACTCGGTCATGGACCGAGAGCCCAACAGTGTCAGGAGAGAGGAGGGGACCCGGCGGCATACCTCATCCCGCCGGGTGAGCATCCCCTCCTCTCTCTGCAGGCATCCACCACCTAGATGGCCGCCGGCAGGCGTTAATTAGATAGCCGCGCAATGTGCGATGATGTCATCGCGCCCGCGTGTGGTGACATCATGCGTATGCGCGATGACATCATGGTGGGGTGTCACCCGGTCCCCGCCCCTGAGTGACACCCGGCCTCGGGACGCCCCTGCTTGCACGGTTGTAGCGACTCCTCTCCTGGACTGAAATTGCGGTTGTTGATTGGTCTCCATTTCTTTTCCAGCCATTATTAATATTTGTTTCATTTTTATGATTATTGCTCAAAATGATTTTGATGTTTAGAGGGGGCGGTGCTAACAAAATTATCTGCTCCGGGTGTAAAATACGCTGGGGGCAGCACTGCTCTGCCCAAATGCATGGAAGCAAAAAAATCAGGAGCCTCTCTCTTCTCACCTGTTCCAGCATGGACAGGGTCTGGTACTACTTAGCCAAAGGAAGGATTCCAGCACCAGCCCAACCCTCCCATGTACTATAAATGGGCCCCTAAGTGCCAGAGGTTCCTTTTTTAGCTGCACAGTCCACACAAGGTCTACCCCTGCACCTCTGTCAGGGTTCCACCCTGACTTTACTGGTTTGCAGCATTCTGGCTTGGCTGCCATTTTACTCACCTGTGATTCCTGCTTTGCTCATCCCACTCACTATATATAAACCACTCAGTCCAGTCTGACCTTGTGTGGTCTTCCTGCTAGTGCATTCCTGCTGCTCTGAGTATCCTGAGTCTGTGTATGACCTGATTCTGGCTGACCTTCTCCTCTGGCTCCTACTCCTGGCTTGTTCCTGACAATGCTGATCTCTGTGTTCCGTATCTGGCTTGTTCCTGACAACGCTGATTTCCTGGTTCCTGCTCCTGGCTTGTTCCTGACGACACTGATCTCCGTGTTCCTGACCTGGCTTGGACGACTACCCACTCCGGGCTCCTGACCTTGGCTTGTTCAGGTTTATGATTTCTGCTTGCTCCCGTGAACACTGTTCTTAATAAATATTTTACCTAGCACCTTTCGCTTGTCTGGTTTTCATTGTGCTCTGACAACCTCATTATACCATCAAAAGATCGGCACTTAGTAAAGTTATTCATTAAAGGAGAACTATGGGGTTAGTGCTTTTCCCCATAGTTCTCCTTAGGGTAATGGGAGGGCACAAACTAGCGTCCTCCTGTCACCCTAAGCTCAGTATACTGAATACTACAGTATACTGAGACGCCGCAGCTGAAGCGGATCCCGACAATTATGTCTGGATCCACCCAGCTGCGTGAGTGGCAGCTGGATCTGCCTATCTGTGCCTGCCCCCTTCCCCGTCCGTTCTGCCAGTCAGCGCTGGCGGATCGGAGCGGGGAGGGGGGAATCCAGTCCCTCTCCTGTCATGGCAGAGAGCCATGACAGGATCGAGAAGTGAGCGAACGCCGGTATGTGTTCGCTCACCTCCCGATCTACTGAGCTGACCTGTCACAGTCTCATTGTCACAGGTCGGCTAGGACTATAAGGTGAGTGAAAAGCACCCCCCCCCCCCTTAAAGTTCTCCTTTAAGCAAAAAAACTGTTTTTTTTTTAAAAACTAAAAGGGTAGTGAAAACCCCCCCCCCCCCCCTTATAGTTCTCCTTTAAGCAACAGAAATGTATTTCTTTCTTTGGGCATCTAACAGAGTTAGTCTTTTGAGGGGCATTGCCATCATTATGCCACGTATTGACCTCGGTTGTGGTAGGATCAGGGCCGTGCCTATAATGAGGCAGCCTGATGATGTTGCTGTAGGCAGCACCGCTTTGGGTCACATAGGGGGGTGGCAGGCAGAGCAGCATGGCCGCTCTGCTGCACAATGTTTGCAGTGTGCCTGCTGCCCCCTTTCCTGCCAGAGAATCCGGGTTGCTAAAAACCGGGCCGGGAAGTTCCTCCCAAGCTCTTAGCAACCTGGGATGCTCTGGTCAGTATCCCACCCATCTTCTGGCAACTACCAATGTCACTGGTTGCCAGGAGCAGAGCAGGAAGCTTGCTTGTGCAATTGTTTTTCAAAGTTTCTACAATTTTCTGACTTTGGTTGAGGGGATAGCTTCCATCTTCTTCTCTCTCTATTGGAATTCCCAGATACTGACTGACGTTCCCTTGCTCTTTGATGTCAAAGTTTTGTTTTAGTTGGTGAACTATTTGACTATAGTCCCCGTCTTGTTCAAAACAGGTTATAATGTCATCAGCGTAAATTAGGATGTATATCCATTGCGAGTTCCACTTCTTGTTCTGACTCCTTTGCTGGTTCACTGGACGAATTCACTTCAGAACTTCCCGGGATTATTGTTTCTGGTGACGGGTTCTCATCAAAATAAGCGCTGCGACCAGTGGTGTAACAATCGCCATAGCGACCCAGGCGGCCGCTATGGGGCCCGGGCACAGGGGGGGCCCGGCCAGGGCATCCCTCTGATGCCGTGTGGGCCGCCTGGGTCGCTATGGCATGTAAGGGTGCTGGCTGTCACTGACACAGCACAGCAGCGGCTGTGAAGATCACTGACAACCTGTCAGTGATGTGTGCAGCGGCCACGTTGCGAATTCCCCTCAGCCGCTGCGGAGCTGTGCCAGTGACGGCCAGCAGCTGCGGCGGAAGAGGTCGGCGTTCGCAGTGAAGGAGGAGGCGGGGCCCGGCCAGGGAGCAACCCCGCCTACTCTTACATCACCGGCCAGCGACCTAAGAGCAGGCGGGGCCCGTCGATAGAAGAGGAGGCGGGGCCCGGGGATGGAAGAGCAGGCGGGGCCCGGTGACCACGGAGGCGGACAGGGCTGACAGGTAAGAGGTGTGCAGCCCACCAGAGACCCTGCAGAGCCCACTATAGAGAGTCTATGGTGGGCTCTGCAGGGTCCCTCTCAGGTGGGCTGTTTGGTATATCAGATGGGCTCTGTAAGTGGCATAACTAGCAATCACGGGGGCACCCTGTGATTTCTAGTTACGCCCCTGGCTGCGACTAATTGTCACTTTGTCAGTCTTTGGGTGGAGGATTCCATATCCCTTACTTTGTTCACTACAGCCTTCAATGGCTGTGTTCTCCAACTTGGATTGCTTCTCATTGGGAATATAGGCGTGAGCTTTACCTCCAAACACTCTGCTGTGCACTAGGCTAGGCTTCGATCTAAGCCACATTTTACATAGAGTGCTTTCAATGGTAGTCTGTTCTGTAGGTATGTAGCAGTCATGACTGCTTCTCCCCAGTACTTCTTAGGTAGGTTCGCATCTGACAGCATGCATCTGGCCATTTCTATAAGAGTGAGATTCTTCCATTCTACTAAACTATTTTGTTCAGAAGTGTATGGTGTGGTGGTCTGGTGTACTATACCCAGGGCCGGATTTCCCAGAAGGCCAACCAAGGCCCGGCCTCGGGGGCAGCAGGGAGGACAGGGGAAGTGTATGGTGTGGTGGTCTGGTGTACTATACCCAGGGCCGGATTTCCCAGAAGGCCAACCAAGGCCTGGCCTCGGGGGCAGCAGGGAGGACAGGGGAAGTGTATGGTGTGGTGGTCTGGTGTACTATACCCAGGGCCGGATTTCCTGTAAGGCCCACCAAAGTATGGTGTGGTGGTCTGGTGTACTATACCCAGGGCCGGATTTCCCAGAAGGCCAACCAAGGCCCGGCCTCGGGGGCAGCAGGGAGGACAGGGGAAGTGTATGGTGTGGTGGTCTGGTGTACTATACCCAAGGCCGGATTTCCCAGAAGGCCAACCAAGGCCCGGCCTCGGGGGCAGCAGGGAGGACAGGGGAAGTGTATGGTGTGGTGGTCTGGTGTACTATACTCAGGGCCGGATTTCCCACAAGGCCAACCAAGGCCCGGCCTCGGGGGCAGCAGGGAGGACAGGGGCAGCAGGGGTGTGTAATTCCTATCTCCCGACGGCCGGGACATTCAGATCCGGGCGCCGGGCGGGTAGTTGTTTTCTACATTTAGCCCGGCTTTGGGCAAGCAGAGCCAAATGTAAAGCGGGGAAGCCGCCGCTTGTTTTGAACAAGTGGTCTCGGCCTGCAGGTCTGCCATTCTCCATGGGGGGGTTTGGCAGGGGGGGGGGGCGAATTGAGGAACCTGGCCTTGGGGCAGCAGAGAGAGTAAATCCGGCCCTGGCTATACCTTGTTTCATCAGATATGATTTCACTCCTTTACTGATGGCATTTGGCACGGCAGTACGGTTATATCTTCTGATACGTCTCTCTTTATAATGTGTTTTATGGCTTCTGGGTTTCGGTGCCTTAGTCGTCTGTGCCATAGATGGATACATTTGTTGTGTGGATTATGAGTGGCTGTCTCGACTTGTTCATCTACGGTGATGAGTCTGTACAGCTGTTCATCCAATTTTCCTTTTGCGAGGATTTGCCTATTTTTTTCGGATTGTACATTCATCAGCTCAGAATTGAAGTGTGAGACCGTTCTCAGCGAAGGGTTCTCACTGATAGAAGGCTTCCTTCTAGGTCTGGAACATTTTACATGAGGATGCTCTGCTTGTCCCCTGAGTGATGTAGTTGAAGAATACTTGACCTTTTACCTTCCACAATAATACTTTTCCCATTTTCTAAGAAAACTTTGTCCTTTGCACTGAAATCAATTTATGTGAAGAAGGTCTCGTCACTAGCTATGTGACGCGTAGCACCATCCGCGTGGTACACTGTTCTGAGTCACATTTAAAGGTAGCGCTCAATGATGTGCCCGCAGTTTCCTTTGTGGCTGCCTCAGCTCTTTCTCTTGTAGGTGCCTCTCGCTTTCTTTTTTTCTTTTTTTTATTTATTAATTCTTTATTCCAGTTTTTTTTCCACAGAGAAACAAGAAAACAAACAATGTAATTTACAATTAATTTCCTTAAAGGAGAACTATGAGGGGGGAGGGGGGGTGCTTTTCACTCACCTCATAGTTCTAGCCGACCTGTGACAATGATACTGTCACAGGTCGGCTCAGTAGATCGGGAGGTGAGCGAACACATCCCGGCGTTCGCTCACCTCTCGATCCTGTCACGGCTCTTTGCCGTGACAGGGGAGGGGCTGGATTCCCCCCTCCCCGCTCCGATCCACCAGCGCTGACTGGCGGAAGGGACGGGGAGGGGGCGGGTACAGCTGGCTCTGCCTCTAGATAGGCAGAGGCAGCTGTCACTCACGCAGCTGGGCGGATCTCGACATCGATGTCGGGATCCGCTCCGGCTGCGGCGTCTCAGTATATAGGGAGCTGTAGCTCGCAGTATACTGAGCCTAGGGTGACGGGAGGACGCTAGTTTGTGTCCTCCTGTTACCCTAAGGAGAACTATGGGGAAAAGCCTTAACCCCATAGTTCTCCTTGAAAATACATACATACATAATAAACATTCCTTTACCCAAATACCATCCTATCAATCAATCGGTCCCCTCTCACTATCTAATTTATCTCCTCTTATCTACCGAGATTTCTGAAAAGAGTTGTATTATTATTATCTTCCACTATTTATTAATCAGGTATCCTTCCTGCTCTACAACTTTATAACTGAACTACATGTTAGAGGTTCAAACATAAATTACCACTGGCGTCTAAAGGATCTGTATGAGGAGGCGTCCTTTTCCCCTTTCCTACCCATCCCTCCCTCTTCCCTATTGCTTTGTGTTCTTTATTGAATTAGGTGCTAAGTGTTACTATCTAAGTTATTTATTATTGTGTAGCAATTTAATTCAAATTATTTTATATTATATTTGTGTCTTATTATTCCTTCCTTACCTTCATAACAAGTGTTTAGGTGCATTCTTGCTTGTAATGAAGCCAATAACTAGTGTAAATAGTGCTTATGTGTTTTTTAGGCCTTGTTCACACCAAGCACGGAGCAGGTGCAGAGCAGTTACAGACCGGATCAAAACTGCGTCCAATGTATTCCAATGGTATTTTTTGCTCCAGTTCACATCGCAGCGTTCAGTTCCAGAGCAGGTCCAGAGCAGGTGAAAAAACTGCAGCAAGCCCTATTTTACCTGCTCTGGAACGCATGCAAACGCATCAAAAACGCCTGGAATGCACTGAAAGACCATTTTAAACTTAAAAAAAACAGCCCAGAACGCATAAAAAACGCGGCACAACCCACTGCACTGCGTGTGCAGAGACCTGAGCGGATCTGCTCTGCATTTCGTGTGAACAAGGCCTTAAGTTATTTAATCCTAGACTGTGTGGGTATGTAAATTCTAATAATTCAGACTTTTAAGGTAGCGCTCAATGACGTGCCTGCAGTTTCCTTTAGGCCTGGCTCACACCTGGGTGTTTTACAGCGCGTTACTACGCGCTGTAAAACGCTCAACATGTGAAAACCAATGATTGCCTATGGGCATGGTTCCCACCTGGGCGTTTTACAGCGCGTTTCCATTGGTATTCCAAGTGTGGATCGGCGTTAACAAAGCGGTAACCCCGAGCCACACTCGGAAATACAGCGTACAGGTCTTACCTTGTCCGCGACCCCCGCTGCGCCTTTGGCGGCTGCCGACTTCCGTGTTCCGTCCCTTGCGAGAGGCCGCGTCGCAGGGGGGCGGAGCCGGCAGGAAGTTTAACCAGTTGACATCCGCGATGTTAAAAACCCCCTTCCCATCCAGGCCATTTTTCAGTATTCAGCGCTGCGGTACTTAGATATATATATTTTTTTAAAATAGAGAAAATAAAGGGAAAAAAAACCCCAAAAAATCATACCGCCCGTGAAACGCGTGTTTCACTGAACAAAAAAGCGTGAAAAAAAACTAGTTGAAAAACGAGCATTAAAAAAACGCTCAGGTGTGAACCCGGCCTCAGCTCTTTCTCTTGTAGGTGCCTCTCTCTTTCTCTGCTCAGCTTTTGTTTTTAGTATGCCCCTGAGCCGAGCCTGCATTCATTAACACACCTGGCATGAAGGAGTCCTTACCTGCAAAGGGGAACAGAGATCACTAGACATGTGCGATTCTTTTTATCTCCGAAACGAAATCGGACGAATTGTCGGAAATTCGGAGATTTGGATGCATCCGAATTCCGAATTAGAGCTAAAACGAATGCAAACGAACCTGAATTACCGATTTCCCCAAATTCGTTAGCGGTAGTCCGGTCGAAAAAAAAATTTTTGGGACGAAATTTCGTTGCAGCAAAATGACATTAGAAAACAAAAAAATTTAAAAAATGTTTTTTTTACAGTCTGCAGAAGATGAAAAAAAAAAAGCATGAGGTTCCAGATGGGAGGAGTGAGCTACCCTGGGTCAGGGTTGTGGGGAAGAGGCCCTTGTCCCCATGGGGACACCCTGGTAACTTTAGTAGCACATTGTAGCATTATTTTGGATTCAAATTATCAAATGACACAAAATTGCATCATTTTCAATCATACCTGGGGCAGCATGATGTCTGAATACATCACTAAACATATACATTACATGCAGTGGCGTAACAATCGCCATAGCGACCCAGGCGGCTGCTATGGGGCACAGTGGGGCACAGGGGGGCCCGGGCCAGATGCCAAACGGACCGCCTGGGTCGCTATGTCAGCCAGCAGGTGGCTTTCACTGGCGGCTCTGAAGAAGAATGCGCTGCTGTTCAGATCACTGATCAGTAATCTGTGCAGCGGCGCGTTCCTCTCCAGAGCGCTGCTGAGTCAATGAGAGCCAGCGGCGGCGGTGGAGGAGGCCGGACCCAGCAGGGGAAGAGGAGGCGGGGCCCGTGGTCGACAGCAGGGGAGGAGGCGGGGCCTGGTGACTGCGAAAGAGGCGGGCCCCGGTGACAGAGGAGGAGGCGGGGCCCATCAGCGAGCGTGGAAGAAGAGGAATGGGGCCCTGTGATTTCTAGTTACGCCCCTGATTACATGCAATTAGTATAATCGATTCAGCTCCCGCCCCTGCACACCCCTTATGGACCAGAACAATTTTTACATTTCTACCATGGGCCTGTTTATTTACTCTTATCTTTGCCATTGCTTAAGACAATGAAGTAACACATTTCCAGTAATTCATTCCATATACAGTACGGTAATACATTCTTCTGGTGATGTTGTCTTGCAAAGCTAATTTTATTTTCTATGTAACCTTTAGCCAAAAAAAAAAAAAAAAGTAGCAAAACTAAAACAGTTATTTTATTTTTCTACATTTGACCGGTGTTCATTGTGAAACAACTAGTGGTCCCGTCAATAAAAAGCGCGCGTGTTATTCCGTATCGTGTTCTGTCATAATGACACCAAAATACTGGCACAAAGCATGGAAAAGTTATTTGCAAATTAAATATAGAGATGTTTTGCTGTTAAAGGAGAACTATGAGGCGAGTAATTTCCACTCACCTCATAGTTCTAGCCGACATGTGACAATGAGACTGTCACAGGTCGGCTCAGTAGATCGGGAGGTGAGCGAACACATACCGGCGTTCGCTCACTTCTCGATCCTGTCACGGCTCTCTGCCGTGACAGGGGAGGGGCTGGATTCCCCCCTCCCCGCTCCGATCCTCCAGCGCTGACTGGCGGAACGGGCGGGGGAGGGGGCGGGTACAGCTGGCTCCGCCTCTAGATAGGCAGAGCCAGCTGTCACTCACGTAGCTGGGCGGATCCAGACATAATTGTCGGGATCCGCTTCAGCTGCGGCGTCTCAGTATATAATAAGCTGTAGCTCGCGGTATACTGAGCCTAGGGTGATGGGAGGACGCTAGTTTGTGTCCTCCCGTTACCCTAAGGAGAACTATGGAACTATGCCTTAACCCCATAGTTCTCCTTTAAAGGGTTATTAACCACTTGAAGACCGCTGTGTTTACACCCCCTTCCTGTCCCGCCCATTTTTCAGTATTCAGCGCTGCGGTACTTTGACTGACATTTATTCCGTCATGCAACGCTGTACTGAAATGAATTTTATACAATTTTTTGAGGACAGATAGAGCTTTCTTATGGTGGTATTTAATCACCACTACGGGGTTTTTATTTTTTACTATATTAAGGAAAAATTACTGAAAATTTTGAAAAAAATAAAAGTTTTTTTTAACATTATGTTAGGAAACAATTATTATTACCCATATTTTTGGTGAAATATAAAAGACGGGGTCACGTCGGGTAAATAGACACCAAACATGTCATGCTTAAAAATTGCGCACCCGCGAAATCGCAAAAAACTACCATACCCAAAATTGTCCGTAGGCGACGCTTTAAAAGCTTTTACAGTGTTATCAGTGATTGATGGCCCTATTGCTCTCACTGCGACGTTCGCGGCGATATGTAACACGTACGGCGTAATGGGCGCAATCGTCGTTTTCACAGTTATGCGCACCTGACGCATGTTTGCATGCGTGTATGTATGGGTGGGGACTTTTTTAAAATGTGGGGTTTTTTTTATTCTTTTTTATGTGTAACTTTACATTTTTTTACATTTTTTTGAAACTTAATTTTATTGCTATCACATAGGGGGCTAAGAAACCCCCCTATGTGATAGCAAAAGATGTGACAGGTCCTCTTTATTGAGACATCAGGGGTATCCAAGACCCCTAATGTCACCTAGGACCTCCCTGAAGAAGCTGGGTAATTCTCTCGGCGGGGGCGGTGGACACATTGCCGAACCCGGCCTTGGGGAGGCAGGGAGGTTAAATATTTGGTCAATATAATTGACCAAATATAGCCATGTAAGCCACTTAAAGCCCAGAGTTCAGCTTACCCCCGTACTGCAAGGGTTAAGTGCTCATTTTGGTCTGGGGGTGAAAATAAAGAAAATATACTCACCTGATCCTCTGTCTCATCTAGTTGATAGACTTCTAATGTGTTACAATTGCCAGAATTTGCTGCCTTCTTCACTGGCCGGCATTTATTGGGGGTGTTCAGTACAGATTAAGACCGCCCCCCAAAGTGGGATTTGCGTATGTTTCAGAAAATCATAACAGCGGCAATCTGGAATGGAAAGGTCGTTTGTATCATCCTTAAATGACAACGTTTTCAGCGGAGTTTCCCTTTAAACTCATTCATTAGGCAGTAAGTGATAAAGTCTTCGTACGATTGGCTGGGCTTGCGGCTGAATGTCATCTCACACCGTGTGACCTCTCACAGTCAGCCGCTCAGACAATCACCCGAGGGCGGCAGGTCAGAACATTTATATGCCAATTAGGCCAATTACACCAAACCATCTCTTATAGATGTGCAAGGAGAAGGAAATGTCAATGGCAGGCCGCCGGAAATATTATAGAACCACTCTAAGCGCTAATAATAAATAAAATGTGTACAGAAATATGGAGACAAATAAATAAATCGCAGGCTTTAACCCTCTACACCTGTGTCAGCTTTTTATCCATAGATAGGCAGAGAAAGGAAAAGATCGATTTAGATACACTATATTGGCAACAGTATTGGGACGCCTTTACACGCACATGAACTTTAAGGGCATCCCAGTCTTAGTCCGCAGGGTTCAGTATTGGGTTGGCTCTGCCCTTTGCCGCTATAACAGCTCCGCCTCTTCTAGGAAGGCATCCACAAGGTTTAGGAGCGTGTCTATGTGTAATGCAGTGTAGCAATTCGGGTGATTCTCAGCTGCGGAGGCTATACAGGTGTAGGGGGTTCCCTAGGGTACGGCGTCAGGGTTGAGCTCCAGGCGTCACTCTCAGGGTCTTAAGCGGAGAGTTTGGAGCTCTACCATCATATGCCGCAAAGCAATCAAAAAGGAGTAAAGGGTCACAGTAGTATAGAGTACCCTGTGCAGCAACCAATTTGTAGGCAAAAGTAACTTGAGAAATGAAATCACTACTTCCCCTTTAAGGAGTAAGAGTCCAATGGTAAATGATTGGAACACCTGAATCCAATAATTTGGAGGGGGAGGGGCCCAATACTTTTGGCAATATAGTGTATATTGTATCTATATATAGATATACTGTATATATTATATGTTATTAGAAACATCTGTACACCTTGTACCTCATAAAATGATCTAATCAGCCCACCACGTGGCAGTAACACAATGCGTACAATGATCCAGATCAGGAGCTTCACTTATTCTTCACAACAAACACCAAAATTAGGAAAATGTGACTTGGAACGTGGCAGGATGGTTGGGCTGGTCTGAGTATTTCTCTAACTGATGATCTCCTGGGGATTTTCACACACAACAGTTTCCAGAGTTTACTCAGAACGGGGCAAAAAG
Source organism: Nanorana parkeri (assembly GCF_000935625.1). Lineage (NCBI taxonomy): Eukaryota > Metazoa > Chordata > Amphibia > Anura > Dicroglossidae > Nanorana > Nanorana parkeri. The sequence continues at coordinate 569,833 of NW_017307249.1, forward strand.
CATTCAGTGAGCAGCAGTTCTGTGGACGAAAATGTCTTCTTGTGTGAGGTCCGGGGAGAACGGTTAGACTGAGCTGATGAAACGCTACAACTGTACCTGAGCAGCACAGAAGGATCTGATAAATGATACTAAAAATTCCACTTTATGTAACAAATAATAGTAATAAAATATAAAACAGACAAAAAGATTGCTACCAGTCCAGCCAGGCAGCTTGTGTACTGAGGGGAGTAATCACGGATACTGAAAACCATAGGAGAAAAAGGCCTAGTGTAACACATTTGTTTATTGCATGTATCCAAAATTAAAGTTAAAACTCAGCTGAGCTCTTTAAGTACCCTGGGGTGCAGGTTATGTGGTTCTAATGATTTACTCACATTAAGGTTTTCAACAAGGACTAGAAAAACTTACAGGGTTATGCACTAAAGGGTGAAGAGTTTGAAGAAGGCCAAATTAGCTGATTTGGAAAAAATCTCCAATTCAGCTCCCTTTACAGTTCAGCTGGATTTCCTGGAGACCAGGAAATCCAGCTTTTGGTCAGATCTGGTCATTGCGGGGCAGAAGGAGAAGGTGTTTTATAAATCTTCTCAGTCACCAACCATGGTGGTGATGGGTTGTGAGGACTTACCTGTTACCTTCCGGATGGTCTCCTTGTGCAGCCAGAGACTGGGCGCGCTGCTCCTTGCAGCGCCAAGTCCCACAGCTGCTGTGTGTGGTGTTCAATTGTTCCATCATCTAGAGCTGTGCAGGAAGAGGTACGCATGAGCACTGGTCCGCTTCTTAAAGATACAGTGCACGCCCCACCAAGGTAGTGGTCTGCCTCTGGAAATTACATAATCTCATTGCCAACAGGTATATAAGCAGGAAGGTGAGTCATTCTGTGCTTGGTTATTGATAAAGGAGAACTATGGGGTTAAGGCTTTTCCCCATTGTTCTACTTAGGGTAATGGGAGGACACAAACTAGCGTCCTCCTGTCACCCTAAGCTCAGTAAGCTTGTCCTTTCAGGGCCTAGCATTATACCTGTTTCTGGTGACCCCAATACTTTGCTGCCTGCCCCGACCTCTGCTACGTACTACAACTTCGATTCCGGATTCTGATTCTGCTACCGTGCTCTTGGACTGGCTACCACTACGCAGGAGATTGTGCATTATCCTAGTCTACATGAGTAGAGGTAGCAATCGTACCGGTAAGTCCCCCGCGTCTGGGCTCCTACCATCACCAACCTGAAATGGGTAGATGGTGAGATGGACCCGGATGAAAAGGTTATAAAGAGTTACAAAGTTTTCTTTTTCAGCTGAATGATTTTACACTTTGGAATCACAGAAAGTTAATGAACAGAGTCAGGATTTCTCTGTAACTTTCGGCTGATACATCCCCTGAAACAACCTCGGAATCTGGTTATTTACATATTAATTATTTTACTGTCCAAGTCGGTGTAATCTACAATGTTATTATCCTGGGAAGACAGAGAAAGCTGCGACGGACACCTTGTTCCATCCGCCGGGATATATCGATTTTATTCCTCCGAAGTTTCCTCTCGTTATTCCTAATGTTTATTCATTGCTCAGCTGGATAAAGAGTCTCATTTTAGGCAGAAGACGCGCCGGGAGACCTCGCCATAGCGTGTACTCAGAACACAGCGGAGGGGGGGAGTCGGGGAGTTCAGGTGTCCGGCTGTGACAGGTGACGCTCCGGTAATGAATTCCGGGGGACGATATGCAAATATCAGAATATGAAATGTCAGCGGAGGTGGCTCCGGTGTCACTTCGCTCTTCCGAGGAGGGAATTAATCAACGGAAAGTGGCAACGAGTCTCTTTATCTCCTCTGGATGTGTCACTTCTGAAATACATTTCTCATTTCCTCTGCGCACAGTTCAGTGACGGTGGAGACACGGAGATCCAGCCAGAGCTGGTGGTTTCAGAGCTCATATACCGGTACATCAAAGTCTATGGTGATGGGACTCTGGGGTAACTGAGAGGGGGCCGCTGCAGGGTTTATATTCCCAGATATGACTTCCTCCCATAATGGAAAAACATGCTGATAGATTACCTAGTTTCCTTATCCACATTAGAGTGTAAGCTCCTCTGTACAGAGACTGATGTGACTGTGGGGGGAGGGGACATTAGAGTGTAAGCTCCTCTGTACAGAGACTGATGTGACTGTGGGGGGAGGGGACATTAGAGTGTAAGCTCCTCTGTACAGAGACTGATGTGACCGGCTCGGTGTTCTCTGTACAGCACTGCGGTATATGTCAGAGCTATATAAATGTATAATAATAGTGTGTGACTGTGGGGGATAGAAGGGGAAATCCTCCGCACACCTTGCAGCAATCAAGGCCTATGTAGACAATGGTGCTTGTAGTGATGAACACGGATGGCACCGTGCAGACACAATGTAGGAAGAGGTCACTCTCTATGCCCTGATGAAGAGATCCTGTGTGGTCTCGAAACGTTGGCTCTTGTGATTGTGTGACGTCTATGTCCAATAAATGGACATGTTGGATTATTCTGGTAATTCCTCTTCCTACATTGTGACTGTGTGGGGACATTAGAGTGTCAGCTCCTCTGTACAGAGACTGATGTGACTGACTCAGTGTTCTCTGTACAGCGCTGCGGTACATGTCAGAGCTATATAAATGTATAATGATAGTGTGTGGCTGTGGGGGGGACATTAGAGTGTAAGTTCCTCTGTACAGAGACTGATGTGACTGTGGGGGGACATTAGAGTGTAAGCTCCTCTGTACAGAGACTGATGTGACTGTGGGGGGACATTAGAGTGTAAGCTCCTCTGTACAGAGACTGATGTGACTGTGGGGGGACATTAGAGTGTAAGCTCCTCTGTACAGAGACTGATGTGACTGTGGGGGGACATTAGAGTGTAAGCTCCTCTGTACAGAGACTGATGTGACTGTGGGGGGACATTAGAGTGTAAGCTCCTCTGTACAGAGACTGATGTGACTGTGGGGGGACATTAGAGTGTAAGCTCCTCTGTACAGAGACTGATGTGACTGTGGGGGGACATTAGAGTGTAAGCTCCTCTGTACAGAGACTGATGTGACTGTGGGGGGACATTAGAGTGTAAGCTCCTCTGTACAGAGACTGATGTGACTGTGGGGGAGGGGATATTAGAGTGTAAACTCCTCTGTACAGAGACTGATGTGACTGGCTCAGGGTTTTCTGTACAGCACTACATCATATGTTGGAGTTAAAAAAAATGTATAATAATAATAGTGTGTGACTGTAATGGGAAATTAGAGTGTAAGCTCTTGTTCATGGACCTTGTAGGATGGGCTCCCCATCACTTGCTCACTCTGACAGCCAATCACAATGATCACATGATCAAAAAGGACATGACATGCCTCCCCTGGGTTTATTTTACATACCACGTTACGGGGTTAACTTCCCCACTGACTCCAATGCATTTCGCCAAGCTAGTGAATTTGTGATGAGGCCCAATAGTGCTCAAGGCAGCTGTGAATGAGAAATCCCCAACCAGTAGTAATACCCACAACCACTAGGTGGAGCGGGCACACAATTGTGCAACCTATATGGGCAGTTATAAGATGAAACCACTAGATGGCGCACATCTGTGGACCGTATTTGGGGTGCAGATGAGGCTGAACAGAATTTGATTTAGGGTTTGACGGAGAAGCAGCAACAGGAACCGTGACAACTGAAGCCTCCCTAATGCACGCATGTGAACTGGGTCTAAGGCATATGTATGGCATGCAGGACTCTGATAGAAGCAAGGACTTCACTTTAATATCTCAGATTAATATGCAAAGAAGCACCAATAAAAAGATGATACAATCCGTTACAGGATGAGAATGATTCCTGTTCTGTGAATGTATCATTGTATTCCTTTGTAGATAATGAACAGACAGAACGAGCACAGCGCCTCCTCATTATGCCGGGGGATGGCAAGCGATACAAATTGCTGATAGTTCCAACGTTCATCTGGCTGGTAACATTTGGCGTGAATTAGGGGTCCGCGGACGAACTTAAATCTCTTCTCTGTGACGGGAATCCTGGCGTGGCGTGCTGTGGGCGCAGTCTGTTTGGCTCAGCGAGGTGGAATTATTTACTGGCCGAACAGAATGGCTGCTTCCCGAGTGGCTCTCTATATAAAGAGGGAAATGGCGGTCATACGCGTAAAAAATGTGTGATTGATATAAAGAAAACATCATAAAAGCTCAGCTCTGGCCATTTTTTTTTAATTCAGTGCGCCTATCTAGGCAATCAACATAATAAAAGAGGAGCTCAAGTTGCAATACTTAACTTTAACCCAGTGCTCTTCCCTGCAGCACTTCTTTTTTGTCATAAGATGTATTCAGTCTTCTGGGCTGAATGATGCTGAACGTCACTAAAGCTGGAAGACTGAGGACATACTCTGAAAACAGGACATCGTGGCGCCGCCCCTGAGGGGGCATCACAAGGCCATCACAGTGCAATGGTTGCAGGGATTGGCATTGACTTTATGTCAGTGACATTCCCTGCAGCTGTGAGGACCCTACGCTGCAAGGGAAGCTCAGGTGAGAGCATGGGGCCCGGAGGCTTTAAAATATCAAACAATTCCACAAAGGCAGTATTGTTCTAAACATTGCAATCAAAAATATGATCTATCAATGATAAATCAAAATACATTATTAACCAGTTGTGGGCACCGGGTGTACTACCCAAAATCAAAAAGAATTTATCAAAGTACACAGGACATATGTTGTACATCATGTAAAACATTGATCAGAAGGAGATAGAGAGATACAAAGTAACATTGTATATAAACATTGATCAGAGGTAGATAGAGAGATACTAAGTAACATTGTCTATAAACATTGATCAGAGGTAGATAGAGAGATACTAAGTAACATTGTCTATAAACATTGATCAGAGGGAGATAGAGAGATACAAAGTAACATTGTTTATAACCATTGATCAGAGGGAGATAGAGAGATATTTCCCTGATTAAATGTCATATTCAGACTTTCTTCTTACAGCAGTTAGTATCAATATATCAAAAGTGTGATCATTAACTCACTGAAATAAATAAATCAGATACAGTGAGTGATAAGCAACCTTGAGACTTCCCCCCCAGGTAGGTGGAACTACAACTCCCAGCATGACCTGCCAGCTCTGCAGCTGACCTTACCCGCGCTCCGTATGGCAGGGCATGATGGGTTTCATCATTCCAGAGCAGCTGATGGCTTTTTACCAGGAGAAAGCTGTAGAGTGCGTTGTTTTCGATGAAGTTTGCAGACAGACCTCCTTCCGCAGACTCGCAGTGCCAATAGCGGGAGCTATAAAGAGAGAGAAACTTAACATTTATGGAGACATAAAATCTAAACAAGAAATTAAAAGAGCCGTCATTTCCCGGGGCATCGTCTGCAGAGAAAGGCGGAAAATACCGGAGGCGCTCGCCGCCACTTACGCCGCTATAGCACTTACAGGGTAAACGGCGGGAATGACAGTAAATTAGACAGAAGGGGAATGCGCCTCTATGTGCCATGAATCTCACATTATGGGCAGTTTGTCTTCAGCCCGACGTTACACATTTATTTTACCATCAGTTTTTAAGAAAATATATAAAACATAAAGTTATAGAGATGGAACATTTCAGCTTTTATCCTTAAAATGTGTCTAGGGAAAAAAAAAATCAGTGCATCTCTGCGATACATTCCAAAATTCACCGGGTTTTAACACTGGAAGTACACAAAAATATCTGCTGATCTGAAAGAAATCCAGGGATCTCCTGACCTCCTGTAGTGAGCTGGCAACGCTGTCTCTGCTGCACTGAAATCTCAAGCAGCAGTGTCAGCCCCGCCTACTGTGCTACAGAACTCCACCTATCCCCACCCTTCTCTATCCCTCTCCATGTGCATACATTGATTTCCTTCCTAGAACAACTGAACTGCTGCCTTTATTCTACGACTGGCGTAGACACCATACCAGAAATACATCTCCCAAGAGCCTTTCCACTACACAGTGTGCCGACAGGCTCATGGGAGATGTATTTCTGGTATTGTGTCTATGCCAGTAGGTGACTGACTTCCCAGCAGCTGCCACTGCAGGATTCTTACCAACCTCACAGGGAGTAATACAAGCTTTTTTTTGCTACAGGAACAAGGTAAAGGAAAATTAAAATGCAGGGACCTGATCTAGAAGGCGAGATTGAAATTTAGGGGTCTATTGAGGAACTATGCCCTGGACCCTTTACTCTTCAAATATCAGTGATCATTCGTTCTATGCAGATATTTACCAAAATGAACATTCTTTAGTTGTTTCTTTACAAAGCAATGTATTTGTGAATGTTTTTTTTCATGTAATACCACATTATGGCCACTAGATGGCGCAGATGAGCATATAACATATATAATTATTTCCTAAGCTCCATCTAGTGGCCATAATGTGATATTACAATGAAAGTTAATTGCACTTGTACAATCTTATTGCACAATCTCTGTTAGCACAGCATTGTGTGGACTCACTGCGCATGAACCCACCATCAGCTACGCAACAAAACTGTCAGATCTAAGACTGTAAAGTCCCATGCAATGTGTCTGTTTTCCTGAAGTAATGCCAGATTCACACCATGTGCAATTTAGAGAGACTATAAGGGCCCAATGGCACCCATTCCGCATTCACCAGGACAATCCCACATCTTTGCCATCTGTCCCGATGATGCTGTGTCCGAAGCAATGACCCAGCATCACGGCATCAACCCTGTTTGAGTTACTGCACATGCAATAGTGCTATACATACTATATACATACGTTCAGAAAGGTATTCATTTTTCATGTTGAGTGCAGAATGCTCAGTAAGGTGTCAGTGTAACACTTCCAGGTCTGTATTACATCTCACAGAAGTCACAGAGCTCCTCATGACAATGCCTTCATCTGCTTTTCTCTTCAGAAGGAAGAGAAATCGTCCAGACATCATCCGGGGTCACCATCTACTTCCTGGACTGAGATGCCGGCTCAGAGATGACACAGTCTTGTAAATCCCGGTGCCTGTGCAGTTTATGGCTGTACTTGTTGCATGCTTGTTGCAGCGCCGGTTGCAGATAGGGGATGACCTACAAAAATCTGCTCTTTAACAAGGTCATGGGGAGCCACTGAAGTCAGCTCCTTCCAGAGATGCTATCACCATACAGATAAACACTGGACTCCAGTGGTCAAGACTGCTGTTGCCTCTCTCTCACATTCACATCAGTCCCAGCCCTCACGGAGCTTACAATCTAAGGTCCCTATCTCACATGCATACATTTGAGGGACAATTTAGACAGAAGCCACTTAACCTTCCAGTAGGAGGAAACCCACCCAAGCACATGGAGAACATGCAAACTCCTTGCAGATAGTGACCTGAATGGGTTCCAAACCAGGGACCCCCAGTGCTGCAAGACAGAAGCACTAACCACTAAGCTGCCCACTAGTAGTGAAAAGCGGGGAGTTAGTGTGACCATCTACATCCAGGACTGAGATGCCGGCTCAGAGGTGACACAATCATGTAAATCCCGGTGTTTGTGCAGTTTATGGCTGTGTTCACAAATGTCTGACACAAATCAATCCCTGCTGCAGCCAGGGCCGGATTCCCGGCAAGGCCTCCTAGGCCCGGCCTCGGGGCGGCACTGAATTGATGAGTGCGTTTGTCATTTGTTTTGCTTGACCGATTTGGTGCAGTGACGCATGGGGGTTCTCAGCTGCCAATGGGATGTGCTGGATCCCTTGTGTGTTCCTGTGCCTTTAAGGAGGTTGGGCTTCCTCCTGACAAACCTGCACCCAATTTGAAATCTTCTGCCCCCATGTGCTCCAAGATGGAGACTCTCATAGTTTAGAGTTAGGACCGCACTATAAGAGGTGCCTTGGCGCGGCAGTGCAGCTTTCACATTTTCTGCAGCAGACGTGTATCCAAACCTCTGTCATTGTCCTTAGTGGTGAGACAAGTTGTTTTACATGCTGGTTTGTGAGTGCGCCATGATGCCTTTCTACTGTTCTACTGAGCAGAGGGGCGGCACACCCGACGCCCGGAACATGGAGTTCCGGGCGCCGGGCGGTAATTTGTTTTCTACATTTAGCTCTGCTTTGCACAAGCCGAGCTAAATGAAGAATGGGGGAAGCCGCTTGTTTCTTTACAAGTGATCTCGACGATGTCGCCGAGATCACTTGTAATTAGACTGCCGGTCCGTCCTCCCCCCGCCGCCCACCTCCCTCCCTTGCACTTACTTCTGCCGCTTCGTGTACACAGTGAGAGGGGAGAGCTGTGTTCTACCCCTCTCACCTGTCACAGGAGTTCCAGCTAGTTCCAGATAAATAAAAATTTAAAAAAGTAAAAAAAGAAATTAAAAAATTAAAAAGTGATAAAAAAAGTTTAAAAAAAAGAAAGAAAGAAAAAAAAACCTGCCATTCTCTCGGCGGGGGGGGGGGCCGTTTGCATTGCCAAACCTGGCCTTGGGGTAGCAGGGAGGGTAAATCTGGTCCTGGCTGCAGCCTCCTGCCTTGTGACTTGTTACAAAGGTGCAGTCTGATCACTGGGGGAGGGAAGACCGAGGAAATGCTTCCTCCTGCCTGCAGCAGACTGATAATATCATCTTAGCCTAGGAAGAAGAAGACACTGACTGGAGCTCAATGACGGCTTTTTAATGATAATTGGTGGTGCTTTTCAGAATAAAGGTAACGTTGCTGTATATTGTGACACATCAGTAATTTATTCATGGAGATTTTTAAAGTTACTAAGAGGTCCATTGTCTGTCTGATCACCATATGGGCCCATTTAGACCAGTGCATGTGCGTAGAGCTGAGTTTTTTTGTAGGCAGGCGCATAGTCATGCATCACCGAGCTTTTCCCTTGAGCCTCGATATGCATTTTGAATCTGGGATTTTACAATCATTGACTCCGGCTTCTTAACAGTAGACATGTGCACTGCCAAAAAATTCGTTTAGTTTCGTTTCGTTTTAAATTCGGATTTGTGTTATTTCGTTTTTCGGGATTCGGGTGTGAAAGTCAATTCGGATTCGGAATTCGGATTCGGACGAAATTCGGTAGCGGTAGGTCGAACGTTCGTTTCATTTTCTGTTCTTATTCGTTTCGTTCGTTCGTGACATTTGAGGGGGGAAAAATATTTTTCTCCTTCTCTAATGTCACTTTGCTCCAACGAACGAAACGAATAAGAAACGAATAAGAACCGAAAACGAAACGAACGTTCGAACTACCGCTACCGAATTTCGTAAATGGAAATTTGGATTCGTTTGCATTCGTTATGTCTGTAATTCGGAATTCGGATACATCCCAATGTCCGAATTTCCGAAAATTCGTCCAAATTTCGATTCGGAACGAATCGCACATGTCTACTTAACAGTCATTTCCATCACATCAACACGGGTTCCATGCAAGCGATTCTTTCCATTGACTTCTATGGGCCCCTGAACACTTGAACATTCGGACTCAAAACAAAGGAAATGTCACATTTTCCAAATGCACTTCAGAGATGAGAACTGACACTATTTGTATTGTAGGAAAACGTGGACACATTGTAACCCGTATATTAAAATGTAACATTGTTTATGATTCCAGGTCATTGTTCGGTGATCAGTCCAATAGGAATCTGTCAGAAAGCGACATTGAAGAATTTTGTCTGTACAGAAAACTGTTGATGAAAATGATCATCACACATTTGTGCCGTACAATTAAATCAGACCACACAGCGGCAGTTGTCAGATATCTCATGCCGAGACTTGGCGCGGTTGCACATTTCTTAATCTGATATGAGGACTTCTGTTTGTGTGTACCATCACAGCCATCCTACCACCTGTTACCGCGACTCTCATGCCAAATATAATACATTAGCAGATGTAAAGCGTCGTCAGTGCTGAAGACGTCACCTGCTGCTCCTTCCCTGCTACCCAATCCTCCGTTCTCCTGTTCCTCCATCTGGAGCTTGTCAGGATTTCAAATGTAAATGTCCTTCTGCAGAAACAAAAACATCTACATAAGAGAGGTACAGATGATCAATGAAGAGCACAGAGGCCTTGCGGTATTGGGGTCATGGTAGTATTGGACCCTGCACATCACCAGACAAATGTAAGCCCTAGGGAGGTGCTCACTGGAATGCACAAGGGGTGATGAACTTTGCTGAGGAACATCTACCAGGTTCTGGCCCTCAGGTACAGAAACAGCTGGCCGAAACGATGCACAAAATCAAAAGATGAGACAAGTAGTGGGTCAGGGCTGGAGGCAAACAGAAATCATACAAACAGGCAAAGGTCAGGACAGGCAGCAGATGGATATCATAGTCACGGGTCATGGTACCCTCCACATTGCCAGACAAATATAAGCCCTGGAGAGGAGCTGATCATGATTGACAAGAGCTGGCTGAAACGATGCACAGAATCGAAATATGAGACAAGTTAGAGGTCAGGGCTGGAAGCAAACAGAAATCATATAAATAGGCAAATGTCAGGACAGGCAGCAGATGGATATCATAGTGAAGGTATGCTCCACATCACCAGACTAATATAAGCCCTAGAGAGGAGCTGACCAGAATTCGCAAGAGGATTCACAAGAGGTGAACTTTGCTGAGGAACATCTCCAAGCATGTGGCCATCAGATACGATAACAGCTGGCTGAGATGATGCACAGAATTGAACATGAGGCAAGTTAGAGGTCAGGGCTGGAAGCAAATAGAAATCATATAAACAGACAAAGGTCAGGAAAGGCAGCAGATGGATGGCATAGTCAAGGGCAAGCTGAGATATCAATAGGAACCAGAAGTGAGGTCTTGGGAACTGGAGCCTGGGTGTCACAGAGTGAGCTCTTTGCCCATTTATCAGGCTGCAGCTAAGCACTTTTTTGTATAGCAATCATCTATAGGTGTGACTAGTAGTGATGCGAGGGGGCTTCTCCTGAGTTTACCCAAGCCTACGCAAAACTGTGACTGACACACCCTCTTCCCAGCCCAATGAGTTGCAACAGGGGCATTCCCTGCACCTCTGTAATGTGTAGCTGTGGGTGGAGAATGCCCCTGCTGCAACTGATTGAGGGTGTCATTTGCAGTTTTGAGTGGGCTTGGGTGAACTCAGGTGAACTGGGTTCACACTAACTCCCCGCTTTTCACTTCTAGTGGTCAGCTCAGTGGCGTAGTGGTTAGCACTTCTCCCTTGCAGCACTGGGGGTCCCTGGTTCGGAACCCAGTCAGGTCACTATCTGCAAGGAGTTTGCATGTTCTCACTGGGCATGGGTGGGTTTCCACCTACACTTCAAAGACATGCTGGAAGATTAATTGGCTTCTGTCTAAATTGTCCCTCAAATGTATGCATGTGAGATAGGGACCTTAGATTATAAGCTCCTTGAGGGCAGGGACTGATGTGAATGTGAGAGAGGCAACAGCAGTCTTGACCACTGGAGTCCAGTGTTTATCTGCATGGTGATAGCCAGGGTGGGATTTACTCTTTCTGCTGCCCCAAGGCCAGGTTTCTCAATCCTCAATGCGCCCCCCTACCCACCAAACCCCCACCCCATGGAGAATGCCAGACCTGCAGCTTGCATACAAGTGATCTCAGCGGCATCGCCAAGATCACTTGTACAAAACAAGCGGTGGCTTCCCCGCTATACATTTATCTCTGCTTGCCCAAAGCAGGGCTAAATGTAGAAAACAACGACCTGCCTGCATGTCTCAGGCATCGGGAGATAGAAGTTCCACAAGCCTGCTGCCCCTCTGCTCCCTCCTGCCCCAAGGCCGGGCCTCGGTTGGCCTTGCGGGAAATCCGTCCCTGGTGATAGCATCTCTGGAAGGAGCTGACTTCAGTGGCTCCCCATGACCTTGTTAAAGAGCAGATTTTTGTAGGTCATCCCCTATCCGGAACCGGCGCTGTAACAAGTATAGCCAAGAACTGGACAGGCACCAAGATTTACATGATTGTGTCATCTCTAAACCAGCATCTCAGCCCAGGAAGTAAATGGTGACCCTGGATGATGCTTGAACCAAGATGGTATTGTCCTTCTGGAGGGAGAAGCAGGTGAAGTCATCACTGGGGAGAACTGTGATCTCTGTGAGAGGTAATAAATGCCTGGAAGTGTTCTACTGATATACTATACTACTTGTCGTGCATGGACGTTACATGAAAAATATACACTGACCAGCTAAAAAAAAGTAGTCACACACTCTAATATTCCGTTGGCCCGCCTTTAGCTTTGACTACAGCACACATTCCCCCGTGGCATCATTTCCATAAGCTTATGCAATGTCACAAAATGTATTTCCATCCAGAATTGCATTCATTTTTCACCAAGATCTTGTAGTGATGATGGGAGAGTCGCGTAAAGTCTTCTCCAGCACATCCCAAAGATTCTCAATGGGGTTGGGGTCTGGACTCTGTGGTGGCCAATCCATGTGTGACAATGATTTCTCATGCTCCCTGAACCACTCTTTCACAATCTGAGCCCGATGAATCCTGGCATTGCCATCTTGGAATATACCCAATGTGCCAGAGAAAACATCCATTGATGGATAAACCTGATCATTCTGTATATTCAGGGAGGCAGAAGACCTTTTTTGGCCACATAACATAGCTGAACCTAAACCTGACCAAATGAAGCCACCCCAGATCATAACACTGCCCAAAATCAAGATGGTGACCTTTTTTTTTTGCCCAGGCAGTGTATTTAATGCTAAGTCTGTTAAGAAGCAAACATCGGCAAAGAAATAACCTACTTCAGATCAGGATTTTGTAGGTCACTAGATTCTTGCAGTTTTATCCGCCACCAAAATCTTTCCAGACAGCTTAGAATTTCCTTTAAAAGACTGATTTATGCCGTATGTTGATCCGTTCCTCTTGATCCATAGCGTGGGCGAGGTGTCATTCTCACGGTGTTTGTGGTTTTGACTTAAGCTTGGAAACAATAACACGTGCACACTCCCATAATCCTTTAATTCCTCTTCCACAAGTTTGCCAAAATCTGTTCATTACTTACGCAGAAAGACCCGCCAACCGTGCTCAGTCTGCTAGCTGAGCTGGCCGGAAAAGAAGCAGGCATGGCGTCTTGATGACCAGATGTCGGCATACATATGATGGTTGAGGAGGCCTGAGCCCTCGCCTGGAAACTTATGAAGGAGGGAGCAGGGAGGAGATACTCCAGGAGAACCATAATGATCATATAAGGCTTTTAAACCCCTCTGATTGATTAAAGTGTGCAAAGACCTGTACATTGGGGAGGCAAAACAACTGCTCAACAAATGGATGACCCAACATAGGAATGTGAACTCTACAGGCAGCGTTCCTTAAGGAAGAGGAAGATACTTCTGAGGACACCGAGGTGCACATTTCGGACAGAGAAGACAACTGGTTTGAAAAAGGTGTAAAAGAGGCCAAAGAGAACAAACATCCCAAATGGGGCTTTCAGCATCATCTGTCTTCCACATATAATGTCACTTAAACATCTCTACCCTTCACACTTCATGCCTTGAGTCATGTAAATCAAAATGTTAACACCTGATGCAAATGTCCTAGAGCCATGGGATTGGAATACGTAACTAAACTAGGTGTCATTGTAGTACTGGACCCTCCACATTGCGAGACATATGACAGTCCTAGGGAGGGCTGAGGCGAGTTATGATGTTACGGGGACTTGTTCTGCCCCTTTGTTGACATTCGGGAGAAGAACTGTCATTTTTGCGGTGAGAGTTCCTCAGAATCGGTCGCGTCAGCGGCTATTGTCCATCGTGATTTACAAGGATCTACATGGTTGGACAACGTGATTGATGTGTGGAGTGCATCGATGGACACTTTTGTGGATTAAAATAAGCCCCCCTGCCCGCAGACCCCCACAACCACCGGGCCTGGGTTGTGGGGAAGAGGCCCTTGTCCTCATCGGCATGGGGACAAAGTGATTCCCCCCCCCTATGTTGAGGGCATGTGGCCTGGTATGGTGCAGGAAGGGAAGGGGGCCACACGCTGCCCCCCCCCCCCTTTCCTGCTGCACAGATCAAGGGTTTAGTAAGGTATTTTAGGGGGGACCCCACACTTTTTTTATGGCAATGGGGTCCCCCCTAAAATTCCTACCAGTCCTATAGGGTCTGGTATGAATTGAGGAGGGGACTCCATGCTATATTTTTAAAGTATTATTTTAACGTTTAACAACAAAAATTTTGGATGCATCCAAATTTCAATCCTGCAGAATTCGGATATCTTCAGATTCGTTATTTCTTTCATTTGAAAATTTGGATGCATCTGAATTTCTAAAATTTCGTACAAATTTTATTTTGGAATTAAATGAATCGCACATGTCTAATGGTCGCAATCCATCTCTCCAAAGACCAGCTGCC
>NW_017307249.1:584208-584918 GCF_000935625.1 Nanorana parkeri
CCCCCCACACTTCCAGGTGCCATTGTAACCAGATAATCAATGTTATTCACTTCACCTCTCAGTGGTCACAATGTTATGGTTCAGTGTATATAGTTTATATTCTTGGGGTTAGGTACACTTTAGGGTAAAGGTTACAATAATAATAAGAAAAATGCGTCCTGAGTGAAACCATACATTCATTTCCCTTTTATAATAGGCTCTGGATATCCACGACCCACCATTGACGTGCGGGAAGCTCTGTCAGGAGTCGCTGGGCGCAGATGTTCCAAAAAAATTTTTTTTTTTAAAAGCCAAAATATTTATGTCCAGAGCTCCTCGCCCCTCCACACATGTTTCTACTCCATCAAAACTCAAAATATTTACTTAGGTCTTAAGCTAAAAGTTCTTTAGTTAAACCCTTCTGTTCTCCCGAGACCCGGCTACATAAATTCAAGATGGCTACGTGTTTCCTTCCAGAGGTGAGGAAGAGACACCTGGCTTTAATCGCCCCCCGCGGCTGGAATACTTGTGTGTATATATAATGGACGTATATATATTTTAGCATCTGAGTTTATATCACCCCATAGACGGCTGATACGTGTCATCTCCGGAGGGGAAGATCATCCGCCTCAGATTGAGAGACGCGTTACTGGATGTTAATGGAAACTCTACCATTTCACCCCAAAAATAGAATTCAGTTGCAGATATTTCCATCAGCTGAAAGATTTTAT
>NW_017307249.1:584978-586590 GCF_000935625.1 Nanorana parkeri
TTAGGGTCAGCTTTAGGTAAAAAAATCTTTACTTGTCAGGTTGCTTTAAAGGAGAACTATGGGGTAACCTTTTTTTGCCCATAGTTCTTTTCAGGGTCACTGGAGGACATATACTAACCTCCTCCAGTGATCCAAAACTCAGCATATAGCGGGCTTTTGCCTGCTATATGCTGAGAGCACTGCAGCCAGGATGGAGCCAGACAATACTGTCAAGATCCACCCAGCTGGCTGATTGACAGCGGGACCCTGTCCGTCCCTCCAGTCAGCGCTGGAGGATCGGAGAGGGGAGGGGCAAATCCCTGCAGGGAGGGATGGCTGACAGTCACCACTCTCTACAGGGAGATGATCGGGATCTCAGCGATCGGCTGTATGTTTTCGCTCACTTCCCGATCAATAGAGCCGACCTGTGGCAGCTTCAGTGTCACAGGTCGGCTTCAAATATGAGTGTTTTTCACTCAACCCCATAATTCTCCTTTAACTGACATACGCAGACATACTCTGGCTCCATCCAGAGTAGATACAAACGTATCAGTGTTACTTTGTATCTCTCTGAACAATGTTTGTAAATGCTGTGCCAGACAATTCTGTATTTACACAGAGACTCCCGGCTGTCATTTTAACAGCTGGAAATTGCCGTCACGTGTGAAGGGAAGGGAGGGGACTTTGACAGCAGTGGGGCAGAAGGACAGGACATACTGTACAGGCCCTGTATACTTCTATAAAGTTGTTTTCGGTGTGTGCGGTATGCCCAGTAATAAATTCAGGAATTTAAATGGTGGATGTGCAATACTTGTATACAGCCTCTTAGGCTGTGTTCACACCTGAGCATTCCAAATAGGCTCGTTTTATACTCGTTTTTTAAGCACGTTTTTTTAGCTCTGTGAAACGCGCGTTTGATGCTCGTTTTTTAACCTCCCTGGCGGTATGATTTTTTTCAAAATGTTTCCTTTTTTTCTCGATCTTTTTTTTTTTACTTTTGAAACTTTCTGCCGGTTCCACCCCGGAACCCGGAAGATGGCAGCGGCCGAAGGACACAGCGTGGATCGCGGACAAAGTAAGACCTACGCTGTATTCCCGAGTGTGGCTCGGGGTTACCGCTTTGTTAACCCCGAGCCACACTCGGGAATACCAATGGATACGCGCTGAAATATGCCCCAAAGAAGTTCCTGTACTATTTCGGCCGTAGGGGTGGGAACCATGCCCATAGGGATTCATAGGATTTCACTGCTTGAGCGTTTTTCAGCGCTTCGATCAGCGCTGAAAAACGCCAAGGTGTGAACCCAGCCTTAGGGTCTATTCACTCTGGAGAGCTACAATAACCGGCATTAAAATGCACTGTAACCGGCACACCGCTATGCAGCTTCATTCATTGTTACAGCAATGGGCAACTTGGCCTCACTGCCGCGTACCACAACTCGCATTACAGCCAACGTCTTGTGCGTGAAGGTTACTGACGGTTCATTTAAAATACATGGGCTGCCTTACTACAAAGGTAAAGTCCACTTTCTTATATGTATTATGTATATAAGTATATTCTGCATCTTTTTTTTTTTTTTGCATTGGAGCCTGTTATGCATTACAACCGCTCTCAGCTTATGAGTAACTATGTAGG
>NW_017307249.1:586623-589086 GCF_000935625.1 Nanorana parkeri
CAATACTAGACAGGTAATCAGATTGCATGTTCTGACCTTCCTCTGGCTGCATACATGTTGTTAGTTACTCAGAAGACAGCTACTAACATATCCAATAGAAATGGGGGCCTTCATGTAGTCATCTTTCAGGCAGAGACAGAAGACAAGCCGAGGTCAAAGAAGTTGGCAGAGACAAAAAAACTGTATATAGGGCACAGGTCAATCATACCAGAACATCCACAGGAACACAGATCAGCATCTCGAATGTTAGACTTCCCCTTGATGAATTCACAAGCACAATGTAGTCTTCTATTTGCAGCTGTGGTAGTGTCATACTACATGTAATGGCGTGGCAATTGCATCAAGAGCAACCAGCAGTAAGATAGAGGTCAGACTGGTGTTGGAGGGTCGTTGGGGGGTGCTTAGGCCAGCCTTTCTCAACCAGTGTGCCATGGGAAAAAAAAAAAACACTGGCTTAGAAAATACTGTGACACCATTCAAGGAAAAGCCGATGCCTGTAAAGCAAGGACAGAAAAATAGATTTTAAAAGGAGGCAACGGACATTATAACTGCTTTTTAAAATGGAGGGTCCCTTCAAATAGCATCAAATAGATGTAATGCCTGAACCGAAATGGCTGCATTGAATTTCTCCGGGTGGGTTTAATGATGGTGATCACAGTGCACCATGACTGCGTGATGTGTATTCTCCAGTGTAGTCTCCATTGGAAGTCAATGTGACAGGGTGACAACACAGTAGGGTTGCCACCTGTCTGGGATTCACCCAGAAAGTCCAGGTTTGGAATTTTGTTTCTGGTTACCAGGCCAGCTGAGCCCCGGACACAATATGTCACAATTTCCGGCGGACAGGGGCAACCCTGGGGTGCTGGTGATGAGTGCGGGGAGGAGGACCTACTGCTGTGTGGGCGCAATCCCGGCGGAACTTGCGGCTGTCAATGTGGGAAAGGCTCAATGCTCTCATGGGCAGCTTCAGGTGCGTGGCTGTGCGGCGCTTGAGGGGTTAATGGCGGGGGGTAGAGGGGGTTATCGGTGCCCATACCGAGTGACCAGCACCCACATAATGTGTGATCAGCAGCGGAGTGCCTCTAGGAATGGCTCTCTCTGAGGGGTGCCACTTCTGTGCCTTTACCCAACCTGTCTTGCAGCTGCCCTCCACATCTCTAAATCTTTACCCCTCCCCAATTCACTCTGGAACCATGATCTGTTTGGAACATGCCACCTCCCATTACAACTGTCCCCCTCAGAACAATGTCCTTCCAACCACCCCCATCTCTCTCTGAACCCTGCCTGACCTGTCCCCAGAAGCTTCTTTCAGTTTCCATCTGTCTGAACTCATCCATACAACCCCCCCTCTTTCCCCTTCTGAACCCTGACTTGTCCCCCTTCCCCCCACCCCCGATCACTATACCCCTCCGAAACCTGGCTTGGCTGTTTCTGTCTGTACCCAATATGAAACTTGACCTGATTAACCTTTTCCCCCATTCCCCTGTCTGCTCTAACTAGTCTCTGTACACTGACCTTCCTTCCCCTCCATACCCCTCTGTACCCTGACCTTCCTGCCCCTCCATACCCCTCTGTACCCTGACCTTCCTGCCCCTCCATACCCCTCTGTACCCTGACCTTCCTTCCCCTCCATACCCCTCTGTACCCTGACCTTCCTGCCCCTCAATATCCTTCTGTACCCTGACCTTCCTTCCCCTCCATACCCTTCTGTACCCTGACCTTCCTTCCGCTCCATACCCCTCTGTACCCTGACCTTCTTTCAGCTCCATACCCTTCTGTACCCTGATCTTCCTTCCCCTCCATATCTCTCTGTACCCTGACCTTCCTTCCCCTCCATACCCTTCTGTACCCTGACCTTCCTTCCCCTCCATACCCTGACCTTCCTTCCCCTCCATACCCTGACCTTCTTTTCCCTCCATACCCTTCTGTACCCTAACCTTCCTTCCCCTCTGTACCCTGACCTTCCTTCCCATCCATAACCTGACCATCTTTCCCCTCCATACCCTTCTGTACCCCGACATTCCTTCCCCTCCGTACTCCTCCATTTCTCTCGGTACCCTGATCTTCCTTACCCTCCATATCCTTCTGTACCCTGACCTTCCTTCCTCTCCATACCATGACCTTCCTTCCACCCCATTCCTCTCTGTGCACTGGCAACATTTAAAAAAATTGTCTCTCTCGCTCTCACTGTAAATTCTCCCAAAAAATTACCGTGCGGCACTAGAGTGTTCGGGTTTCGCACAAACAAAATGTGAAAACCCTACAACACAGAAACACAATTGGGAGAGAGAGACAGAGCGTTGTCACTCTATAACAGGAAGCACCTGAACAAGGACAGCCATGACACCGAACACAAGGGATTATTTTGCTGAAAGCTGCAGATTTATATTTTAGTGATTAGCTTCACATTCCCTATAAATAAGACATCGGGACCTGAAGAGGAGGAGAGGGAGCTCCTGCGGG